>NC_134410.1:15667511-15862511 GCF_038048845.1 Mixophyes fleayi
ATGTGCACTGGTTTTGAAGTTATATGCCTTTAAAGCTGCAATTTGTTAACGAAAAATTTGCTTTTAACATTTTTTTAAATTGCATTTGTAGCTCACCTAATTTAGCTAGAGTTGGGCAAGGTCTCAATTTAAACCTTTTTTATGAGTTTTCGTATGATATAACACAGCACTATGTTTCAATATAAATTAAAAATGTAGTTTTGATTTACATACAATGTAAACTTCCCACTCTGTTATTTACCTGTAAAATTCAAGTTTATTTTATTTAAAAAAAAAAAAGTAACATTTTCAAAATCAAAATTTTGATTTTCTCAAAAAGCCAATTTTTGACAAACATCTCAAAAATTGTTCATAGTTATAAATCCCCAAAGTTTTATTTTGGAATCATGATGGGATCATCTGCTACAAGAGCTTTCAGTTTTGAGTGATTCATGAAAACTGTATTTATTGAGGTACTACACATCTGAGAAAATAAAAAATATGTTTTCCAGTTCACTTCAATACACGAATGCATTCCTCTTCAGGTGTGTTTAAGGAAGAGACTTTACAGACAGCGCCTGCTCCCAATTCTGCACAGGCATGCAAACTTAAGTTGAAAGATACTCTACATGGAAAAACACTTCAATTGTGTTGAATAGGCCTGCCTTTTACATTTCCCTGGACCACTACAAGTGGTCAGGTTAGGTTTGGGTGGGCTTTAATTATTGCAGAAAAGCCCCTTGGTCACTAATTTAAGCCCACCCAAACCTAACCTGACTCTGCTTTTTCCATTTGTGACACAAATGGTCCATAGTGTTTAAATACAGTGGAGTATCAGTGGAAGAATGTGTGCTGGGAGAAGGGAGGAACAGCATCTTGGAGAAGGCGTGCTGGGAGAGAGAACCCCAGCAGGCTGGAAGCAACACTGTACTCACATGAAGAAGCCTCAGTCATCCAACCAGGCAGAGAAGGCATAGCCCAGGGGGCTGTTGCTGATCTCCACGGGTCAGAGGAGCATGTGATGGGCTCCCCCAATAAGTGCTCAGCACATGCTCCTCTCACCCCTCAGCAGAGTCTCATGGGAATTATTTTCTCGACTCCCTGGCAGCCCAGTCCAAGCCTGCTTTGGTGTTTAAAATTGCTTAGAGCAGTGTTTGCCTCCCTGCCAGTTATAACGTTTGTGCCACACACTTGCTGACCTACTACCTGTTTCTTGTGGATACTCTGCCATTCGGATTTGACCTCTATTGTGACTCTTGACTTATTTACTGGACCCTGCTTGGACGCCAATTGCCTTGACCTTTGCTGGATTCTTGTGCTTTCTGACAGCCCTGACCTTTGGCCTGTCTGAGATAACTCTGCTTGCTTCTGTCCCACAACCCTCAGCCTGTTCCTGGTTATCAGTGTTCAATCTCACTGGTTCCCATGCCCACTGCGCTACGGCGACGGTACATAAACTTTTACTGCTCTAAAATTGCTGAGGGAATCCAAGTATCTGCGAGTACAACTAACTCTACGGGGAAGACGACTGCTATAGGCTAAGACCTCAAACACGTAATTAGTTCTAAAAGCTTATGTTCGTTGCCATTAGCCATAACACAGATATAACAAGTTTTTTGCTGGAGCACAAGTGTATTCATTACTGACTGACATTTTGAAAGATCAACAGGTCATATAAGTATTTCACTTATATATATATATATATATATATATATATATATATATATATAGGCATATTCAATTGTCCGCGCAACTCGCAAAAGTAATGCGGCTTGCGCACTATTACCGTTATTACGGTACCTTTAACGCCGGCTTTCTGCTCGCAGCTCAGGGTAACTTTTGCGATTAACTCGGACAATTGAATATGCCCCATAGAGTGAGAATAAGGACTTTAATTGCAATCTGTTCAAGAAAATAACAACAAAACCCAATCTTGCAGTACTTACAGATGGATGGACAAAGTAAGGGAAAGGTTTCGTGTTAATACCTCAGCCATTTTTTTGCAGAAGCACTGAAGAGTGAGAAAATAGGCATAAAGCAGAGTAGATCAGTAGTCAAATATGTAAATACGCATGTAAAATAAAAGAAGCAATGGTGACAAAGAATATTCACATATCACAGCAACACTATGTGCATCCCATGGGCTCTTAATAATATGAACTTGGAAACTGCAAAGATCAATAGGTGAACTAAAGTTAAATATAAAA
Organism: Mixophyes fleayi; assembly: GCF_038048845.1. Classification (NCBI taxonomy): domain Eukaryota; kingdom Metazoa; phylum Chordata; class Amphibia; order Anura; family Limnodynastidae; genus Mixophyes; species Mixophyes fleayi. The sequence continues at coordinate 15,669,698 of NC_134410.1, forward strand.
TTTATTTTAGAACATTACTAAGCAACTAACTAGTAGCTCTTCAACAAACTGTAATAACTGAGGCTCTTAAAGTGGCCAGAAGTGTAAGTAACAGTGCATGATGAGGATGCCTTGTGACTTCAACTGAAGTACTCTGATGATTCTAAGGTGAATTCCATCAATTACTGCAATGGATTCTGAAAGACAATATAAGTGCTTCTCCGCTTATGAGAACTTAAGATGTAAAAGTTAATGACTACATTAATAGACAGGAATAATTTTGTTGACAACAAATTCTGCTGCAGATCTCCTTGATCCAAGATTCAAGAAGGAAGAAATCGTAAGAATAGCACTGTTACTGTATCTGACTTTTGTTACATAACACACTTAGGACCTGATGCTGGAATGGTACTTTTAAATGGTGCAGGAAAGAGAACATCTTCAGAATGTGGTCCATGGATGCATTCTGGGACTCTACCAATCATGCCCTCTTCTGCAACTACCGGTTTCTTCTTGCTGTCTTCATTTCCCTCCATCTTTTGTAGCATCTGAAAGAAACTGGTCTATGCTTTGACACTACGGCTGGCGATAGCTCAGAAAATTAGAGCAATGCGAAATTTTCATGATGTGGAAATAATTTTATTCAATGACTCATTCCCCATACTTTTTTATAATTTACATAATAAATCTGTTTTACAATGCTGCTTATGGTTTTGTCAGCAACATTAATAAATATTCCAAATATGAACAAATCAAATAATACATCATAGATTCATGTTCATAGATAAATGTAGCAATATAAATTTCGATCTGTAAAGGTTGCTTAAAAAAATAAAATATTTCTTATTTTCAATCCAGAGTGAATATTGTTAGCTCCTTCCAGGCAAATATCCGTCACTGGTCTCAGCACAAGTGTTCTATGACCGAACCACTGGCTCGCTCATTCAATGCATATCTGCCTCCAGAAACACACAACCTCTTTATTAGCAGCAGACAAAAAGATGTATGATTGTTGTTTTCTATAGATCCATAGGACCAGCTTAGTAATTTACTTCAAGTGAGCTATTTTCTATACCTTAGAGGCCATTATGAACTCATAAAAATGTTTTGTTCTATATTTTGTTGAGGAAAGCACATTGTAAGCACAGCTCAGTTGGTCTCCATAAAATGGTGTTCCTGTTGCTATAGGTCAATATTCATGTAAGTCCTCAGATCTCGTTCCCAGGCCTTTGCTTTTGCTTCCTTCCTTCTCTCCTCTTTCTTGCTGATAGTAGCAACTCTTTCGCTCCTTGTTTGCTTAATCACTGGTCTTACCACTGCCAACGTGTCATTGGCAGCAAAATGGGTGACTTTGGGCTTCTGGTCACTTTGAAAGCCAAGGCCTTTTTGGTCTCTCTTGAGAACAGTCTGAACAGGGAACTTTCTGCCTGTCCCATCGGGTCCAAGCCCAGACTCACGATTCCAGCCTTCCTTTAACATCATCTTAAACCCTATGTTGTGTTCTGGGATGACATAGTATGTAGAGGGAAGTGTCTTTTTCTTGTTAAACAGATGTACAGTGGAGCGTTCATGTATTTCTACACTGTCTTCCTGGTAATGGGTCTTGCAAATCTCACAGTGTTTTCTGTCCAATGGCTGAGTTCTGCAAAACAAAACAAAAAAAACAGTGCTACAGTCAGTGTCAAGATATCTATTAAACATACAAGTTTTTTGCATTAAAAGGGATGGTGACAAAGGGGTAGCAGCTTGTGATATTTACACTCTTGCACAGTGTGCCTCAAAATAATTTTGTTTCGAGGTGCACTTCTGGTTTGAGGCAACAGAATCCAAAAGTGGACAGAATGCATACACCTTGAATTATGCCAAGCAGACCACAGAGGCATTTTGCTGTAAGCATATGATGCACATGGTAAATGACTTTCTTCTGTCTTTAAAATAAAATGTATCCTGGTCTTGTGGCAGGATAATCTAAGCAGCTTCAATAAGTTATGGTTATGACTTCTCTCCAATATAATTTTGAACCAAATCAATACCACAAAGTACCTCAAAGCGCTGACGGATGTAGCACAAAGCACCAAAACTGATTAAGGCTACAAGAGAAAATGCTTCCATTTGAAATAAAAACTTTATACTTCAAACAATGCACCACTAACAAACGTTTGTATTCTTGTTCCAAGTTAGGAATTTTGTTGAATCGAGATAATTGGTCTTTTTTCTTTAAAACTTCAGGAACCTTTCATCTTAACACATAAAGATTATGCCACGGGTTACTCTTGGCATGTTCAGTAACAGTCCTATAAAGTAACATGTAAAAAACATAGTGAGACTTACAGAAATCACCAACATGTTGCAGGACATAAAAAAAGAATAACCGTGACAAATCTAGATATCTTTACACTATTGGTGCACAGCCAGAACAATTAATGGTGACTATAAACCATCAGTGCATGAAGTAAAGTAGAATAATAGCCATTAACTTTACGTGCAAACTTTCTCCTGCTGCATGAGCTAATACAAAATAGTGAAAATAAGGCATACATAATGCCCCTTATTTCTAGATTTTAATCTGTGTTCTGTTGAAAAGTAAATCAATTAAAAACCCCACTCACCTTGGCGCTGACTCTTGTGGTTGATCTCTCAAGGAATCCTGCAGAAGCTTCACAATGTCCTGATGCCCAGCTTCTTCTGCTAAGATTAAAGCATCTTTGCCTTGAGTGTCACAAACACCAACCCATGCTGCTCCTCTTTTTATCAAATAACTTACTATGTCCTTTTTCCCTGCATATGCTGAAGACATCAAGGCTGTCCAGAAGTAGATATCCCGAAAATTGATGTCACAATGTTCTTTCTCCAGTAACTTTTTCAAACCTTTTATGTCTCCATGTTGTGAACATTTTAGCAGTTGGTGGCCCATTCTCACATCATTATCTTCCTGGGCAGGCGTGGATGGTCTACGTTGAGATCCTTCTTGTGGCTCTTCACGTGGTAAAGAACGTGCCACTTTGCGCTTACGAGAAAGTTGTCTTGAAGTTGACTGTTTCCTTTCATTTACAAGAAGACTCTCATAAAAACTTCTTGCTTCTTCTCCAGAAATTTTCACCTCACAGATCTGGGACTTTCTCTTTTTACTATGCTCTCCATTTTCCCAAAAATCTGATTTTTCACGGGCTTTTGTGAATGAGATAAGACGTGGGTAATTCATCTTTCTTATTTAGTTACGAGGAAAATCTAAACAAGATAAAGCAAATACAAAACACAAAATTCCAATTAGTACATCTCCTACAATTAATTGTACTACATGCAAATCATACTAAAACAAATGAGCTAGGCTATCCTCTACTTAAATATCCACTTTATGAAACACGCTTTAGTTAATCCATGTTACATGGTAAATGCTGCTCAGACATAGAACAGGGATTACTTATGTACACATATTTATTGCCGCTCAATCATGTTGGGCAAAGTAACCCAGAAAAGAAAACCACAATCAATCCACAAGTAATACAGTCCCAGAACATTTTTATTTACTGAAATAACATTAGTGAAAAAAAATCCCCCGTTAGGTTTTCAGTTGTTTATGACACATCAGTTACAAGCGAACACAAGTGTCCCAAATGTGGCCTCAAAATTATTATGTGCCGTTTTTCTACACAGTGACAGACATTAGAGACATTAAACAAATTAAAAAACTGCTGTACAGAAAAAAAGGTTTTGCAAACAACAGCAGTCGATCAGTTTCTAATTAATTTTTCTTTTTCATGTCCACCAATTTTGATACAACTAGAACCTTGACACACTGACAGCAGATACCCATTTAAGTTTCAGCCCTATTCTTGACATTCGTCGGAACGCATTTCTGAAATATAGTCAAAGCATTTTACTTTAGATTAATTTTAAGTTTCTAGAATTTTTGTTTGATAGGGGGGGGGGGGATATTTCTCAGGATGTGCATAGCCTACTTACACAACCGGAAGGATTTTTCAGGTAAGCAAAAAAATAAAAATAAATTTATTGCTAAAACCATGCATGTCGAGAGCACTGATTGGCGGAGCTGTCCTATCAGTCAGTGCCACATGTGTGGAAACACTCCTTGTAAACTGAAAACACAGTTTTGGGTGTCCCCAAGTAAAGCCAGGACCACAAGGGTAATTTACCTTGGGTCAGGCACGGAGGCTATTCCTTGTTCTCCAGGCACCATCCACTTCTCCACCAGATCCTGCAGGTAAGCGTGTCGTCGGTAGACAAGACGCTGTCTGTTTGAAAGATTAACAAAGCAAAACCTGGTTGGCAGGGGCAAGAAGAGTGCTGCAGACATTGCAGCCTTGGGTGGAATGATCATTTAATGATTTCTGTTTTTAAGTCATCATAACCTTAGGCCATATATGAAATTCAGTTCAAGGAAGACACAAATCCAAAACTAAGCTTGTCCGAAAAAAAAAAAATCTAGTAAAAATTAGGTTATTTATTAAGTCCAGGCAATATGCACTGTAAATCGCAGAGGTTTTGCACCAGTGTATGTGGAAATGGTATGTATGCCTAGCACACGTCTACCCTCCGCTCTTATGAGGTCCCTCCACAACCTAGAGATGCTGTAGTTTCTGAAGGGGCGCACTCTGTACATCACATCAGAGTCCACACTGCTAAAACTTTACAACCACCACTTTAAATTAACTAAACACAGGTTTTACACATAGAATAATGCACAATTTAGCCTCATGTTTGGCTTACATTAATCTGAATGTGAGGGGCCACCAGGACAGTTTGTATTGCATGTGGCAACTCTATTTATGCTCTATTCAATGGTGGGGGACAAACAATTGCTATTCCACAAATCAAAAAATAAATGTTAATAAGCTTTAGGGGGAAATGCATTTAGCAGACAGATCTGGCTGGTGACAGGTTCAGTGTAAGTATATACAGAGATAACAGAGCCATTACATCTGTCTGGGAGAACAAATACAGAGAAGTGTTATCCTAAATTTTAAGTAATTATGGCAACATCATAAACTTGATGGAAGGCTGCTTTATATCGTTATTGGTGGTCCTGCTGCATATGTATTTATAATACTAATGTAACTACAAGCCACAGAAATCTGTCACCCTTTGATTTGCAAGCTATGTTTGGTCCTATAGTTTTACAGATAAATGTACAGCTACATGCTGCTTCAGGAACATACTGAGGTAAATAAAGGCTATACATGACCTATACACACCTCACGTATTCTCTCACAGCTTTCAGCAAAAACCTATGTTACCGCAGACATTATTACCGAGATATGTGCATTTTACATCCTGTTCAAAATACTTTTCTCACAGGTATCAGAAATATTTACCTCAGATGTCCACAGATACGTGATATATCGAACCACAAAATGGCGCCGCACTCGAAAGTGGGCGTGGCTTGGCGGTCATTATATATGTAAGGGGCGGAACGCGCGAGCAGCGAGAGCCAATGAGAGGCATTCAAGAAATAGCGAAGACGGATGTGATTGGTAGCGGCGCGGGTGACGTCACGTTTACTGTTCGGGCGTGTGAACGGCTAAGGTGAACTTGTACCTGAGTGATCAGTGTGGTGAGGTGGCTGCTGGGGATAACACATGGCTGGTGGGGACAAGACATGGCTGGTGGGGACAAGACATGGCTGGTTGTGATAATACATGGCTGGTGGGGATAACACATGGCTGGTGGGAGCAACACATGGCTGGTGGTGGTGCCTGCACATGGCTGGTGGTGGTGCCAGCACATGTCTGGTGGGGATAACACATGTCTGGTGGGGACTGCACATGGCTGGTGGGGATAACACATGGCTGGTGGTGGTGCCAGCACATGGCTGGTGGGGATAACACATGTCTGGTGGGGACTGCACATGGCTGGTGGGGACTGCACATGGCTGGTGGGGATAACACATGGCTGGTGGTGGTGCCAGCACATGGCTGGTGGGGATAACACATGTCTGGTGGGGACTGCACACGGCTGGTGGAGACATAGCAGCCTGTAGTTATCATTCAGTAAAATACATCTCAGTCATCACTGGTGAAATGTACATGCAGCTTACTGGTAACAGAAAGTGTATGAAGAAATGTCTGTTCAGAGGGGCTTACATGCCTCCTTAGTCCAAATTATACCTATTTCCGGCACATTACGATGATTATATACAATACTCATAACTGAGGTTTAGCAATCGAGCGCTGAAAATATAGTAATGATAATAGAAAAGGTTTAGAATTGTTAAACCTGTGCTTTAAAAGTAGCAATGCATAGAGCAGATTGAAGTCCAACGTGGGCTGCACATTATTACCATTACTACAGTAATAGCTGCGCATTATTTGTTTACAATGGAACTTTCAACACTGCTTTTTGCTTGCAGATCTGTGAGCTGAGCAACAATCCACGTTAAAATTACCGTGGTAATGATGAAGAACAACGCAGGGAATTGAATCTACCCCATAGGGGCCGATTCAATGCTGCCGCAAATAGTGCGGCGTTAAGAGTATTACCGTTAATATGGTAATTTTAACATGGATTTCATCTCATAGCTCAGGGAGCCGCAAGTAGAAATCCACCGTTTAAATTACTGTATTAAGGGTAAAACGCTGCGTTATTAGACACAAGTCTAAACTATATTACCAACATGGTGAAAGAGACAGCTGCCACTGCCAGCAATTGTAAATTCTGCTCAAATAGATCTGACGTTGGGTATCTCCAGAATGCCACTGTACAGTCCAAAATGCAATTTCATAGGGTGCACATGTAGAAAGAATATAGGAATCCAGTATTAGTGGATAATCTATATAGATAGTAAAAATACTAATTAGCCACTTACAATTAGGTAGATGACTGCTAGCCTGTAGTTTTGTTGTCCTGCGGAACGCCAGCCCTTCAGTTGATATTGTATGGTTATGTCTCCTCCTTATGGAAGTATAGGTGTCCACCCCGGATCGCTCATGCAAGGAAATCATGCGATGTTGTAATCAAGTATGTTTTTATTACATAAAAGTAATACTGCCACTTAATTAACAGTTCAGTAGTGTCAGTGTGTCTGCATACAGCTGCGGCGGCTCTTGTCCACTGTCCCAATGTCTAGTAGATTACAATTTAAAACAAATAACATTTAAAAATCTGAATACTATATGTCTGAAAAAAAGTCTATAAAATTCTATCAAAGATAATGTATACAGTAGTTATCTCTTTATCTCAACGCGTTTCAACATAGCCAAACAATTATCGGCTGTAGGGCTGGAGTTCCGCAGGACAACAAAACTACAGGGTAGCAGTCATCTACCCAACTGTAAGTGGCTAATTAGCATTTTTACTATCTATATAAATTATCCACTAATATTGGATTAATATATTCTTGCTACATGTGCACCCTATGGAATTGCATTTGGAATGTACAGTGGCATTCTGGAAATACCTAACTCGACGTCAGAACTATTTGGAGCAGGATTATCCACATTCTAGGCATGATCATCAACGGTTAATTTTTACAAGAAAGACATTGTTACATACCATATTGACACACAAACTATAGCATATGTGGTTTAAGTAACAAGCGGACGACATAACCCGTATGTATGAACTCTCTGCAATGTCGCAGTGAGACAACCAACAGATTATATCACTTATTACAAGTATATTCCAAGTGGAGCACTGAAGGCTTGAAGTGTATTATGTATCCAAATTATGCTGCATCATTGATTTACCTTGGTGGTTTGCATGCCCAGTGCTCCGGTGTGTCACATAACAGAACATAACTTGGTTATAAAAAACTATATGAAAATATGATGCAGTACCATAGTTATTGTATGTCATAAATTAGATTATACATGCTTTATATGTTTTGCAGTTAATTAGCGGCCCCAAGTGTTCACTGAGATATAGTACACTTTCATACATGTATGTATACACTGTAAGAATAATTTAGAGTAAATCCAGTTAAAGAGTGTAGAGTTGACAGTGCCTGTTTATGCATTTGGCACACAAATATTGGGCAGCTTTATTTTTAATGCTGCGATTTAGAATTGCGCCAAGACATTACCCCCTCCCAAGTCCCAATCTGTCCAGATGTTTTGTTTTTGCTCCACACCTGCAGAACAGTATGGCTTTGCCATGGTGCAAAATTGCACTTTCTAGCTGGATTTACTTATAATTCTAAACGAGTAGCCACTGTATTCAGTATGTCTACCTGAAGTGAGATACCTCCCAATTTTCCCTCAGAACAGGCTCAACAAGGTATTAACAGAGCCCCACAGTGAACCAGTGCTTGTCCCAACTGAATGCACATTCTATAATAGTTGCAAATTAGCTGCTGGTTGTTGTCTATTCTGAATAGCTCTGTCAGGATCTGAAGCTGATGGGGCATTGAACCCTGAACTCTTATTAGTTATAAGTTATTATTTGAAATTCTCTAGAGTCCATTCCCAGAGATTGCTCATTACTAAATGAACTTCATCTGATCCTAAACAGTGGCCAATCAGAGGAAGCACTGAGCTATTTAAATTCAGGAGCTTCTTGTATTCTTTGTCTGATTATTGAGGTTGGAACCAAGAGTCTTGCCTTTCTGCTATTTTTACCTGAATACCGAAATTACTTGCCCTTGAGTATGTCTTGTGATTTTTAAAAATTGAGCCCAGGTGAACTCAGAATAAAAAAAGAAGTAATGCATTTTGTACCATTTCAAAATTGTATAGAACTGAATATAATATTTATTTGATGCATTCACCTAAAGTTTGTGATAAATCGGTGTCTGCGAAACCTTAAGATGCTTCTCCAGATGTGGAAACATGGAAAACGGAACAATAACTTTCTCTGTAAAGTGACTTAAGAAATCCCTTTATGTGCTTCGTTACCTATTAAAAGTGTCAATCAGATACTTTTAAACAGTATTTTGTTTTCTTCAGTAAGCAATCCCAAGCGCGTAGAAAATAGTGCTCAAAAAAGAAAACATTGTGTACTTTGTAATGAATATTTTAGCTTGTAATGAATTTAGTTGACCACAGAATCCCAGCCACACTCACAGTAAATGATCATCATGCTCTGGGAGAAGTTTAACATGTTGAAATAATAATGAATTCCTAACATGTTATGTAAAGAAGAAAAGCAGATTAACATCATTATAATTAACTTTACCGTCACGAACAAGCACTTTCATAAAACAAGCAGGTTCATTACAGGCGACATAACTCACAATATCTGACAGATGCTAAGACATTACAGCTGAAAGTTAATTAAATAGTTTTAGAATCTAAAGATCAGCATCAACATTTATTTATATAGTGCCAGCAGATTCCGTAGCTGTTTACAATTGGCTAAAGATAGTTAGATCTTAAAAAAATATAAGCTTTGATGTTTTTAGATTAAAAAAAATGCTCACTTTAAGCATTAGATAGTGGGTTCTTTACTTCTATTGAAAACGGGTCAAGCCATGCTAATTACATTAAAATGAACAATCCACATTCAATTAACCTACACCAAGCTAAATCAATAGCAGTTACTGCTTGACTACTCTGCTTTTTTTTACCTGTGTTCAGACTTTCGCTTGTTTTTGTACGCTCCACCTCTGCCTCACTTGTTCCTGATTACAGTTGTGCAGAGACTCTGCAGACATTCCCAGAGATTGCAACTGGGCATGCCCAGGGACTTGGCAAAGAGGAAATACAGTCAGGATGCTGACACTGTACTCCCCATTTAGGATAGATCCCCGATGCCCCTGTGGTGATACACGGGGACTCACAGTTGTGGAAATTGATAGACTGTCCCCTCAGTAACATGAGTTGTGAGATGTCTGCAATAAGAAGAATGCAGATCAGCTGGCTCACCATGTACCTAGTGTTTGTTCCATGCTTCTGTAATGTAGTATTTATTCTCTTCGAACCAGAGATAAACTTTCTTAAGGAATATCTGGATGAGAATAAAGCTAAAGGGTTTACCTGACCTTAAAGCTATGTGGTTGGAGCAGCCTTATTTTTTGTGAATGGAAAAAATGGACATTACGTCCTGATTACAGTGACTTCATAAAGTAATTATTTTAAAACTAGTATCCTCTCCCATTGATCCTTAAGATACTGGCAAGATTGCAATCTGCAACAATCTTTATGAAACTGGATCTTTGGAGTACCCTCAAATTGATCCACATTAGACCAGGGGATAAATGTAAGATCACTTTCCAGACCCGTCATTGGCACTATGAATCTAGTGATGCTCTTTAGCCTCTGTAATGTCCATGTTACATAACAACATAACTCCCACACTCCAAAAACGAATTAGTGGCGCTATATAAATAAGTGGTGATGATGATGATAATAGAAGATCAGTTACAAGCTCATTCCATTTTATCCACAGATGATCTGGTGACCTGATCGACAAAGATGTTCAGATATCCAGTAGAATTCAAATGTTGCAACACTCCAAATAAGTTTTATGAATCTCACTGCACACTGTTACCTCCTACCGGAATTGTTGACACTTGTTAAGGTTGTTATGTGGACTTGTGGTATTTACTATCTTCTGGTTCTCCCATCAGAGTGAATAGCTGGAATCCAAGATTCATCATGAGGTCAGGCAATGTTTCAGTGTATGTACACCTTAATCCACCTTCGTGGCACATCTTGCACCTACCAGCAATGCTGAATGTAAAATCATTTAAATCCTATGTCTTGTCCATTCTCCTTTAGAAATTGCACACACATAATATGTTGGTGCCAGCCTAACTGCTTTAAACAGCATTCTATGCACATGTGATACTGATATTGATTGAGCAGCCCATTTAATAGTAAGGACAAGTTTATATAACAGATTGGTCATTAAGTCAGGGTTGTATTTTTCATACCATATAGGCAAATTAGTCACATGCCTTGGACATCACTGTTCAGGGAGGCTGTATAGGATGATTTTATATACTTTCCCCAACTATGTTTCTCATTGAAGCATGGCACATTTGGTAAATGGCAAAAAGTATGTGTGGTAAATAATCACTATACAGTGTATTTCACCAATTCCTATGGCATCATTTCTAAATATAATCCTGAACCTGAGGATTACTTTAAATTTGACTATACTGTTGTGATACAAATGAGGCGTTTAATGGTCACGCCTGACAATTAAATTATTGTTGGAACAAGTAAAACAAGTTGTTAGTTCACTACCTTAGCTGCAAACCATTACGCAGGTATTGTTTACCTGTCACAAGTGGGATGATTCATACAATGTCTTCCATTGATTGTGCACAGCTTATCTGAGGATATTCTCAAATATGCTAGGTAAAGCTAGGTACACACTACACGGGTTTCGTTCAATAATCGTCTAAATCAGCCGATATACGACCGCTCGTTCAAATGTCGGGTCAGTGTGCGCAGTGACACGATGGTCAAAAGTCTGCCCAAATGGACGATTGTCGCCTCATTTGGTTGGTCGTACCGTTTAATATTTTCGTTCCAATCTCGTTTCCGTTGTGTAGAGTGTATAAACTTCCGACCGATCCACAACAGTGAGTACGAAATTACAGTCATTGCTCACAACAACATGGCTGTAAAAAGTAGCTAAAGGGTCGTTTGCTCTTCTCTTTATCGTCCTAAACAAGGCTAGTGTGTATGCAGTCCATGGACCGAGCGATCCGAACATTAATCGCATGTAAAATTGATCGGCATAAAAAGTTGATGGAAAATTCTGTAGTGTGTACCCAGCTTAAGTTCTACACTACTCCAATCTTCAAGGACAAGATCCGATCTGAAGCATCTTCTGATTAATACACTCTTTTCTTATATTCTTATGTTGAAGCAGGAAATGGATATAAGGAAGTCTTGTATTGGAGACCTGCTCACATGCAATTGTTATAATGTAGCCCTGCTTCAGGACACTAGGGGGTAAATGTATCAAGCTGAGAGTTTTCCGGTGGGTTTGAAAAGTGGAGATCTTGCCAATAGCAACCAATCAGATTCTAGCTAGCATTTCTTAGACTGTAGTAAAGAAATGATAGCTAGAATCTGATTGGCTTCTCAAACCCGCCGGAAAACTCTCAGCTTGATACATTTGCCCCTAGATGTTTGTTGTTTGGTATAATAAAAAGCTCATTTTTGATCTTTATTTTGTATAAAGTTACAAAAAACATACAATACGTTACATTCAAGTGTAACGCAACTGTAAGCACAATACACCGTCAAACATAATCAGACATATTTTTTAGTACAATACATGACATAAGGTACAATATATGACATCCTACACTATACAGTACTGCATTAATCACGCGTCACTTAAACGACACATCAGTTTCAAACAAGCAATTGTTGTGAGAGGAGTAAGGGGAGGATCACAGGCCCGAAGCTTTATTGAGAGACATACACATTTATAGGGGAGGGCAAGACATTTCAACAAAACTTCAAACAGTCATGGGGGAATGGGTTGGCGGAGGTAAAGGAGGCACAAGCCCACACGTGGGAGAAGAAGAGTGAGACAAAAATCAATCATCTTCCACTTCCTCGGGACTGTCAATGATGTTATAGTCTCTTAGCCATCTGTGGATCAGCCTGCGACAGTCCTGGATGGTCATTCTCTCCCTTTTCAAAATGAGGCGATTCCTGGCAAGCCATATAGCATCCTTAAAACAGTTCATAAGGTGCCAGTAGTACTGTGGGTCCCAGGTAATAATCCATAAAACACAGAATGCTATGAAAGGTAAGTCCTGGGCACACTGTCCTAAGCTCATCCATCACCAACTATAATACTGGTGATACACAGGCCAGTCCTGCCACTCGATGTGAGCACCAAGCAACAGGATAAGGTTCTAATTTGGAGAGACATTTGGGTAGCTAAATTGAAAATACTGTAATGTGCAGCACGTGGACCAAGAGACCTCAATGGACCTATTAGTGTAGTCTACAAAGGCTGGCTGCAGTCATCTGCTGCAAAGACTTTTGAACATAGTAGAACATTATGAATTTTTTTTTCTTCATTTTGCATTTTAACATGAAATAGAACAGACTTGCATGATCTACCTACTTGAATCTTAATTTTAGTTCCTGGAAGTGATATATTTAGGCTCTACCCAGAATAATTACAGGGAAATTAGGATTTGTGCTTAGCTAAAACCCATGGATGCAGCCAATCTGAATCTTGCTGAAAAACGTGTATTTGGAAGAATTCTGGGGTTGGTGCATCACTATGAAATATTAATCTTTATTACTCCTTTAAAGCATGAATATTGGGTGCCACCCACTTACTTTATTCTATGATATTATCATGGAGAGCTCTTGTATTGCTTGCTCCATAAATACTAACTAAAACCAATGTGCATAAATGGAGGATAAGTCTTGGATGGTAGAATTACTTGCAGTCAGGCACTAATTCTTGGATTACACCAGTGGGTACCAATTGGTTCGCAGGATGGTGATAACAGATGAAAGTGAATGAAAAAAATGTGCTATTACTTGAATAAAGCATTTTTTCAATGGTCTATAGTTTTTACATTTTTTTACATCTATTTTTAAACCTTTTTCCCCACATTAGTAAAACTGACAGCCCAAATCTAGTTCCACTGCACCTGCTTGAGCAATCTGGCTCATCCATGTGGATTTCTGCCGAGACTGAGTCGGTAAAGTGGTATGAAAATGCTAAAAGTTCTGGGCCATTATAGCAGAGGCACCTGAGTGATGCTCAGCTGACCAGGCGACATTATCTTAATAAATTACGGCATTAAGTGGCAATAAAAAAATCTCCCTCATCACCAGATATTGATAGATCAGCCCTAGACTGCTTCTATTTAACATGTGCCTCAACACCACCAGACCCAGTTCTGCTGCAAACAAGGTGTTGCCTCACAATTTGTTTAGCCGAAATGTCCTGATTTCTTTTCCCATTGACAATATTGAGAAGTACGATACTCATATGGTTGTCGTTCACATTGGGATGACAGTCGTGCTGTTTAGGGTGAGATCACGCTTTCAATCAAAAAATTCTTAATGTTGCACCCAAATGGCAATTTCAGATTTGTAATTGAAGCCCTACCCAAAAACATGCCATTTTGTCTCAGTAACGTACTGGCAGTCTTGTAAATGAGATTTCTCAGGACGTCTTGTACCACTCTCTGGTTTTATACTTGGGTGACATTTTGATTTTTTTCCAAGAATTTGGATTCTCACTGTAATCAGGTCAGGGACGTTCTTACTCTCCTCCGGTGCAATCATCTTTACAAGAATTTATGCTATCTTCAAACTGTCTCAACCCACGACAGGTGGTCTTTATTCTTTACACCAGTTGATCTCAAACTTTCTCAGTTCAAGGCACCCTTAGGGTCTCCATAATTTTTTCAAGGCACCCCTAAGCCAAAATAATTACCAATTAGTCCCCCGCCTTGCTTACCACAGGACCTGGCCGTGGCACCCCAGGGAGCCGCGGCACATATTTTGGGAACAACTGCTTTACACGCTTCAATCTGATCCTAACCTATAGCACGGGTTCCAAGAATCAAAGAGCTAATGCTCCCTCTCATAGTTTTGATATCTCAGATTTTCAGACCACTCCAGTCCCAAAACCAATTCTGGATCCAGCCAGTACCATACCTCTTCTAAAACTCCTCCAGTGGGCCATTCCTTCCTAGAACCCAAATACCGCCCTAAGGTGCTTTTTTGGGGCCAAAACTATCTGAACATGCAGAAGTCTATATGATCTCTAAATATTACTGGTGGCCAACTCCTCTTCAGGATGGCCAACAATATGTCCAGGCTTATGCTCAGCATAAAATTCCCCATCGATCTCCCTTGGGCCCTCTCCACCAATTGCCTATCCCCAATGAGCATTGGTCCAGCGTCTCCATTAACTTCATAAACAACCTCCCTGATAGTAAGGGGTTTAACACAGTCTGGGTAAAGGTTGACAATTTTTCTAAAATGGCTCATTTTGTCCCACTGACCGAACTTCCCTCCACACCAACCCTGGCCACTCTCTATATAAAAGATCTTTTGTCTCCATAGCTGTTCCCAGGAAATCATTTCTGACCAGGTGGTCCAATTCATTTCTTGGTTTTGGAGGGCCTTTTGTCAGGAATTAGGTATTATACTAAACTTCTCTTCTGGCTATTAACCCCGAATGCGCAGTCAGAATATGTGAACTAGGACCTAGAGCTCTTTTTGAATATTTACACTTCTGAGAATCAAGATAACTGGAGTGATTTACTTGCATGGGCTGAATTTTGCCATAACAACCATCTTCATAAGTCCTCTGGCTCCACTCCCTTCTTCACTGTCTTCGGTATCCAACCTGAATTACCTGTATTTTCTTTCCTTAAGAACTCTACCGTTCCAGCTGTGGAATCCGTGGTCCATTATTTTTCTCGCATTTGGTTCCAAACCAAAGAAAATTTAGCTAAATTGTAACTTTGTTACAAAAGAACCGCCAAGAGGTGGCGACCAGTACCATTACTGCAAGTATGAGAGAGAGTTTGGCTTATTGGCATATTGGACCTTATTGCATCACAAGTTATCAATCCTGAGACTTTTAATTTGAATTACCACCTTCTTTCAGAATCCACAATGTATTCTATATTCCCCTTTTGAAACCACTGGTGCTGAATAAATTCTTTAAAAAGCCAGTCCGTCCCCTTCCGAGACCCAGTCGGAGAACAGTATGAAGTAAAACAGTTATTAGATTCACAAATTTTCATATGGAGACTTCAATTCTTGGTTGATTGAAAGGGCTACAGTCCTGAGGAAAGATCCTGGGTCAATGCTAAGGAGGTTCAAGCTCCCCGTTTTCTGTCCAAATTCAAGCTTTCCGCAACAAAGTTAAATTTTGGCTAATTATGGGCATACACTTAAGAGGGGGAAAGGGTACTATCAGGCCCAGCTTTCTCCCCTTGCAGCAGGAACAAACATCTGCTCTGCTACCGATGCCTAACAACGGGACGCAACTTTTAAAATTCTGTCGGCGGTAAGTGTAATATCTCTGACCGCCGGAAATTGCCTTGTACAAGCCTATATAAGGCAGACACTGGCTCTCATCCAGTGCCAGAGTATTGGATCAATTCTAGGTCCTGTTCCTGGTTCCTGTTTGTATCTGCACCCTTGAACTCTTGTTTGGAGTTTCTGTTGCCAATTAGCTTGTTCCTAACTACTCTTCAGCTTAGCGATTCTAGTTCTATTGGATTCTTGGTTACCCTGACTATTCTTCTGCTCCTTTATTCCAGTTCCGTTGGATTCTTAATTTCACCTTGGCTCATTGACTATTCTTATGCTTCGCTTGGATCGCCTGGTACTGACCCGACTAGCCCACTACGCTCTGTTTGTGACTTAAGCTAGCTAGCGACTGGCTCGGAATACTGCAACCTGCACATCCCATGCAGCTACGACCAAACCTCTTTGGAGTGGTCCCTGATGAACACCGGGGGCGTGTTAGACTCCGTGCCTCTTTGCTCAGTAGCATCAACTGCTAGAAGGAGTATGTCCACTTACCCAGTGTGAATCATGACAGAATACATATGGTCATAATCATTTCGGTAACCATACATTTTCTTTGGATAATAAGAACAACTAAAAAGAGAGGGGATAAATATAGAAAATCAACGGGCATAAGGAGGGCAGGGCTATGGTCCTGCAAACTGAGGTTTAGATATTAAAAGGTATACTGTACTGGTTAGCCTCTAAGAAGTACATTGTCACCTAGAATATCAGGCAGACTGATGAAAGACCAGAGCTGCTTGGAGGGGGTTAGTATGTTCTTCACAGAGCCGTAACTTATAATTCTAGCGCCTGGGGCGAGAAAGACAAATGCCACCCTCCTAGCCCTCAATTTTACCCAAATGAACCTAAAATATTCCTAAACTTTGCCTTCCTTCAGCATTGCGCCCTGGGCGGTCGCCCCTAGCGCACAGCCCTAGTTACGGCCCTGGTTCTTCACATCCATCGAGTATTACAGCATTCCAGACGAGCATCTTAGACTACCTGAGAGGCCTCTTCCCCAATTCTTTATACTCAAGCCACAACTACCAGGTGAAGGCAAATCCATGGCATTGTGGAGGATGAGGATCTTCACCTGGGCTCAAAGAGCATCCCTAACATGGTAAGTTGCAGCTGTACTTTATTATGCAGCTCAGAGCCGTAACTTAGAATTCTAGCGCCTGGGGCGAGAAAGACAAATGCCGCCCCCCTAGCACTCAATTTTAACCAAATGAACCTAAAATATTGTTAAATTGCGCCCCTCTTCAGTGTTGCACCCTGGGCAACCGCCCCTGTTGCACAGCCCTAGTTACGGCCCTGATGCAGCTATACATATTGATAGTTACCACACTGGGGTAACTGAGAAGTATAAATAGACGCCTTTATGGTGGCAATAAGAAGGTTAATTCCAGTGGTAACACAATTCTTGGTTGAAGTAAAAACAAGCTCTATCTCTGGCAATGGTGCATTTTGCCCTTTGATAAATCATCCCCTAAATGTCCATGACATTGTTCATGAGGTAGACACCTTGTAGCTATACAACCTGTGATTAGCAATGTACAATGGTTCTACAGAGGCTTTAGTACAATCACCCGGCAGGGGAAGTGTTGCCCACCGTCTCTATGGTTACACAACACTCCACGCGCTGCGTCCCGGTGACGTCACTCCGCTCCGCTCATCCCGCTGACTGTAAAACTACATCTCCCGGCATGCTCCGGGTCCGGAGCTCCCTTCCTGCGCTGCCTTTTCCGGTTCGGGTTGCTTCGGCGCAGTGAGCGGGCCTTGTGTGTGGCGGCGGGCGTGAGCTGGATAGAACCGCCGGTTATATAGCGCCCAGGGTGATTGTCCAGGTTTGACGGTGCCCTCCTCCCCCCGTGTACCCCCAATATCATGTGTCCCGTACTGTCCGTGCCGCCGATCTCTGTCTATGTGTATACCTGCTCCTGGGTCTCCAGCGCTGTATGTCTCATTCCCCCCCCCCCCTCAATCCATCAGCCTGTACCCCAGCCCCAGTCTGTACCCCAATATCATGTGTCCTATACTGTCCGTGCCGCTGATCTCTGTCTATATGTATAGCTGCTCCTGGGTCTCCAGCGCTGTATGTCTCATCCCCCCCCTCAATCCATCAGCCTGTACCCCAGCCCCAGTCTGTACCCCAATATCATGTGTCCCGTACTGTCCGTGCCGCCGATCTCTGTCTATGTGTATACCTGCTCCTGGGTCTCCAGCGCTGTATGTCTCATCCCCCCTCAATCCATCAGCCTGTACCCCAGCCCGTACCCCAATATCATGTGTCCTGTACTGTCCGTGCCGCTGATCTCTGTCTATATGTATAGCTGCTGCTGGGTCCCCAGCTCTGTGTGCCCCCCAAATCTGTACCCTAATATTCGTTCTGTGTCTTGTCTCTGTGATACATGTATAGCTGCTCCTGCGTCTCCAGCACTGTCTCACCCCTCATTTCATCAGCCTGTACCCCACCCCCAGTCTGTACCCCAATATTCTGTGCCCTGCCTCTCTGTGATACATGTATACCTGCTCCTGGGTCTCCAGCACTGTGTGTCTCACCCCCCCCACCCTCAATCCATCAGCCCGTGGCCCACCAGTGTGTACCCTAATATTCTGTGTCCTATCTCTGACACATGTATACCTGCTCCTGGGTCTCCAGCACTGTGTCTCCTGTCATTTCATCAGCCTGTACCCCACCCCTGACCTGCACCCCACTATTCTATGTCCTGTCTATCTCTGTGATACATGTATACCTGCTCCAGAATCTCCAGCACTGTGTGTCTTAAACCCCCCCCCCCCCCCCCACCACATCCAGCACCCTGTGACTTTTCTGTCTCTTGCCCCTGTGCCCCCTCTATCTCTCCTGCCTCTGGCTCTATGCCCCATATACCCCAATATTATCATTATTAGTATTACTCTTCTCTCCCAACTCACTGTACTGTTTATTGATCAGCAGCCTGGAAGATGAGTAGTTCAGAAGAGGTGTCGTGGATCAGCTGGTTCTGCGGGCTAAGAGGCAATGAGTTTTTCTGTGAGGTAGGCTTACTATGGCACACAGCTAGGGTTATTTATATATATATATATATATATATATATATATATATCTCATAAGGGTTTCTCTCCGCTGGTGTTTATCCTATGTCTGGCTTTCATCTAACACTAGTAAACACAGTTTGCAGAGTTGCTGCATCTATTGATGCGGTTACCAGTATCTGCTAGTGTTGTGCAAATGTCCTCTGTGTTCCTGTTTATAGGCAGCGCATTATCTTTTGTGTGCTTGCATGGGTAAACGTATTTGGGAAGACTGTGGTGTGTTCATAATAAACACATGACATGATGTTTGTAACAAACACATGTCCAATGCATTTGCGTTTGACAAGTGCTTTTAATAGATTTAGAAATGGGGATGCACCGCTTGTGGGTTTGGGCCAAATGCTTGCAGTTTGTGTTTTTTGTTTTAATGCCTCCACTCATGCACAGTAACAGACTGTATGGACCTCAATGCATTAATTATGTGATTGCAATAGTTCACAAAGTTGTGTGGTCTGCTAGAAACAAATGCTAAATTTAAGTACTGTAGTTACCCATAGTGTTCGCCATACATGGTTGGCGAAGGAGTTTCATTTATAGTGGTTTAGAAGTTGACATGTCCTCTTACCAGGGCTGTAATTACCATGTACAATCAAGGAATGCACAAACATGTACATTTATGTTCTTTTTATATTTACTTTTTAGTTTATTGGGATTTCTTGCTACTTTGTGTTTACCAAACACCTAGTTACACTGAAAATGAGTATTGGATAGATAAGTGTGAACATGTGGGGTGGACAACTGCTAATTTATGAATAGTTGGAACTGCACCAGGTATTGTACTACTAATGATGCCTATAACAGCGTCCACTTGAAATATGGCCATGACTCTGGTTTGTGTATAAAAAAATGTAAATTTGAAGATGGCATTTGTTCCTGTTTTGACAATTCCTCCTATGCATATACATGGAAATTTTCACAACATGCATCTGGTATTTTATAGACCAGCTACAACTTTTAGTAATTACTTCTCTCCATCCTCCTGTACTTTTTGGCCAAAATTTTACATTTAAGCAGAGTTGTCTCTGCATAGAGTGGTATCCAATGCAGCGCTAACCCACAAAATCTGAAATATACAACTTTGCTTGATATAAATACATAGCTAAAAATCATAGAAATCAAAGTAATATAACACTCTACTTCACAAAAGCTATAGATGGGCATGTGCAAGCCAATCAATTTTAGTTTTTTGAAGGTGGGCAACATCTTTACAGCTCTCTGAGGGTTATGGCCTCCACGCATATACAGGTAATGGGCAAAAAAATCCCCTAAGTAAATGAGGGACACAAAGCATATTAAAAGCAAGGGCTTCTCCACAAGTGTGGCTCATGTGTTAATCAGGTAACATCCAAGCTTGTTCAGTTCTGTCATGTATACTGACTGCCTATATTTATGGCCAGCATGGCTGCAAGAGGAGAACGCAGGGTCTATGAAAGAGGGGCGAGATTGACAGGAGCTTCAGTGACCAAAAACGGCTCCACTTGCTGATGTTTCACGAGCTGCTGTGCCTAAGGGGATGTCGACATTAAATTCAGGAAGGTAAACCTAATCCGCAAAGGACAATAGTGGACATAAGCGCATACTCCCAAGATCTGGAGTGGTATCTGGTCAATTTGAAGTGTGAGGCAACACTGGTAAGCAGCTGTGAACTTAAATGTGTGGTGTGAGCAGCCAGTTTCATGGAAACAGTCAGACGAGAACTCCACATTAGGATATCCTAGATGGCTTGCAGTACATAAACCTCCACTCACAGCTGTCCAGGCATGTCAGCAAGTTTGGTGGTGGAAAGAGTGCGGGCAATGGACTACAGAGCTGTGGACGAAAGTGATATGATCAGATGAATCATCCATCATGTTAACAAATGGGCGAGTGCATGTGTGGTGCCAACCTAAAGAACACAGCACTGACTGGTTATTTCTAACAGTGAAGAGTTCTGGTTGTTTGGTAATGGGGCATATTTTCCTGGCGTGGTTTTAGTGCAGTCGTTTCCTTAGAGCAGGGGTAAGCCAACCTGCGACTCTCCAGGTGTTGTGAAACTACAAATCCCAGCATGCTTTGCCAGTAGATAACCAGCAGATAGGTGGCAAGACATATTGGGATTTGTAGTTTCACAACACCTGGAGAGCCGCAGGTTGCCTACCCCTGCCTTAGAGGATGAGGTCAATGCTGCTTGCTACTTGGAGGTACTAAGTGATCATTTTCACTCCGTGTTGCTTTACTTTAACCCTGGTAGAAGGGTGTCTTCCAGGATGACGATGCCTTATTCACAGAAACATGTAGTCGCCCAATGGATTGAGCATAAACACTACTTTTATCCATAAGTCATGGCTGCCTGGATCTAAGCTCAATAGAGCATTTATGGGATAGTCTGGAGAGACACTTGAGACCACATTTACCATCCACATCATCTGGATGTTAGTTGAGTGTTTTTGGGGAAGAATGGTGCTGCATGCTTCCTGCACAACTCCAGACATTGGTAGACTCCATGGCACGGTCCCGTACAGGTCTCACGTGGTGGCCCTATAAAGTTCTGACTATATATTTACGTTTCCACCTGTATTCGAATGAGACCTTGCTTGTAACTGAAAGCTATTTATCAATTAATACTCTTCTTTTACAGGTAGATGAAGATTACATTCAGGATAAGTTCAATTTGACAGGACTCAATGAACAAGTGCCACACTATAGACAGGCACTGGACATGATCCTGGACCTAGAGCCTGGTAAGTCTACTTACTAGCATATCTCTCCTCTAAACTTGGAATACAGGTTGCTTTTAGAGTAATTGTGAGGTGCTTTATGATTAAAAATGTGTACAATGTATACTTAACTGTTGTAGTGCCATTCTATTCAAATAATACATGTCAGTGCTGCAATTGTAATGCCTGTAGCTTTTCTCCCTTACTCTGTATCAGTGTGCTGCACATTTTCATCATCGCTAATTATCTGATAGAGATTTCTGTAGTCTACGCTGGGTTAATTGAGATGACTAGAGCAAGAGATATTACCAAGTGAGACACTAGTGCTGGACTATGGTGGACTTGCACACCGTGATCTCATGTACAATAACAATGGTGATAACAGAAGACATTGATTTTAGAGGGCATTGTCTATAGTTATTGGCTTAGAAGATTCACACAAAAATGCTAAAGCGTTTAGGAGTTTACATGGGAGATATGTATACACAGGTAAAGGGGGGTGTCGGTTGGCTACTCCCTTCCCATGTAGTAAATAAGGGGTTCCTGGCCTTACATCCCCACATTACCAACAACAGAAGCCAAAACACAGTGCAGCAGAGATGCTGGTTGACTGACAGGATGGACCACCAATGCCACCCGGTCTGTTGTTGCTGTGAACCAGCTGGGCTTACTTTGCCACCGTTCCCTTTTGTTATCCCAAATGCGCCTTCTAACCACAGTAGGAGGGGCTTAAGCTGCTGCCACCACTGGACTCCTTCACGGCATCCAGAACCGCGTTCCTTCTGGGTAATTGTCACTACTAGTTTATCCCCTTGCTGGTACCCCTGACCTCTTCCTATAAATCAGGGTTGCTGTGGATGGATCCCCCCTGGCCTATCACACTGGCCAGAGCTGCTGAGTGGTGGTAGCGGATACAGCCGGGAACGGATTAGAGATGGGTCTAATCTGTAGGTCACAGAAATTTCAGCATGGAAGAAGTTGTCAATCAGGTCTTTGAAGCAAGTGATGTTTATTTGCTTTCACACTGTTTAAGGTACCAGTGATCAAGAGGTCAGAAGAAACAAGAAAGATATATTACAGTACAAACTAGTGCTGTTTTATACAGTTTTGGACACAGCCTCGCTGGGGGTAAGCCAGCCCCCTGAAGTCTGAGTTATTTTTAGTATCGGCATGCAATGTTTTTCCCCAAACATAGATTTAAATGCAATTTATACTTAATAAAATTTGCAGTAATCTGTGATATCCTAATCACATTGCTCATTTTAACCAGGATACAGGTAACCGCTTCCTGCTGGGCCTTCAGACCAGAGCAGGCATTTGATGCTTCACATCAAAAGACTTGGTTAGCATTTCCTGCTATCAGCAAACAGAGTCCCTCCCCACATATGCCTCTAATTGGAGATTTCCTCTAACAAAGTTACAAAACCCCAAACAAGACATTTCCTATACCAAAATACACACAATATCAAAAATAAGTGCATTTTTAATTATATATAATAAGCGCCCTGTACTATTTCCTTTAAATAAATTTATACCATAAGTTATTTATAAGTGACCCAGCCACAGACTGCCTCAATTAATGTGATTCGGTCCACCATAACAGGAGGTTGGCGTTTGACTGTTTCAGTCAACTCCTGCGTTCATTCCATACCGCCATCCTAATGAGAACACATTCTTTGTAATATTTTGTTATATACTGATTTGTATGACATAGCGAATGTGGGATACATCCACCAATCATTTTGTACTATGACTGTCTTCTGTGCAAGGTTAGTGGTGAACTTAATCCACGTGCTTATATAAGCAATGACGTGTCTTAATGCTGTACACCGTGTATATAGCCTGTTGGCTGCTTGTCATCCCAGCACCTCGGAGTTCTTCCTTCTGATATATCTCCTGCTTTGTCTTACAGATGAGGAGTTGGAAGATAATCCCAACCAGAGTGATCTCATTGAACAGGCAGCTGAGATGCTGTATGGACTGATTCATGCCCGCTATATACTAACTAACCGTGGCATTGCCCAAATGGTGAGAAGATTTTTCTTTGTACCTGTAAATAAAATATTTGTATGTATGATAAAGCTTTAATGTTAAAACTTGGCAAATATTATAGGGCAGGTGTGGCCAACCTGAGGCTCTCCAAGTGATGTGAAATTACTCAAGGTCCAGCATGTACTGCAAGCTATTGGCTTGCTGTCTACTGCCAACGCATGCTGGGGCTTGTAGTTTCAAAGCCACAGGTTTGCCAGGCCTGTTGTGGGGTCTAGTGAGTGCTGGAATATTTATTTCTGAAGGGGGAGCAGGGTTGGTGTGTCATTCTTATTACCTGCCCCACAGATACTTGTTACAGTAACTTTGTGATGTCACTAGAACACAGTGAATGGATAATCTGAATAAACAGAGTCCATTGGCCAGTGTCATCATTGGTTCCTAGTGGCGGGAAAACAAGTTATAGTTTCATGAATACGCGCACATATCTCACACAAGACACTGCAAAAACCTTAATTCATGCACTCATCTCCCACATCGACTATTGCAATTCCCTCCTTACTGGTCTTCCCAAAGTCAGACTTAAACCCCTACAATCTATTTTGCACGCAGCGACTAGATTGATCTTCCTTGCAAACCGTTGTTCCTCTGCTGAGCAACTCTGTCAGTCTCTATATTGGTTGCCTGTATTTCAACGAATCCAATATAAAATTCTTCTAACATACAAGTCCGTCAACAAAATTGCACTTACATACATCACCTCACTTGTTTTAAAATATCTGCCAATTCGACACCTCCGTTCTGCACAAGATCTGCGTCTCTCTTCCACTCATTACATCTTCCCATTCCCGGTTACAGGACTTTTTTCGGGCTGCACCCACTTTGTGGAATTCCCTCCCTCGCACAGTAAGATTTTCCTCTAGTCTTCAAACCTTCAAGCGTTCTCTGAAAACCGATCTTTTAAGGCAAACTTATAATATTCCTCAACCATCACCTTAATCTCCCTAGTTTACCCTATTACCACCCTCTACACAGCGAACACAAGAAAACAACCATCTGACCAACATTGCTACACACACAGCCCACTCAATACTTTTACCATTGCATTCTAGCTTGTCCAGTGTGTAATATGATGTAGCACTTACCCTTGTGTTTCCAACTCCCATTGTCCCATAGATTGTAAGCTTGTGAGCAGGGCCCTCTTACCTCTCTGTCTGTATGTATTGCCCAGTATTGTTTTGTTAACGTTTGTTCCCAATTGTACAGCGCTACGGAATTTGCTGGCGCTATGTAAATAAATGATGATGAATGAGTGTAACCCACAAAATGGCGGCCTCAACTGGATGTTGTGGAAGACCCACTTTGCATTTCAATCATTGAACCTGGGTTCAGTGTAGAGAAGAATCACAGTCGAAGCTCTAAAAGCCGATTTATTGTATAAAAATTTCATGCACATACAAACTACATAAATATCGTGTATTATAGTATCCTCAATGTTGAGCGTTTCGTAGCGAGTCTCCTACAAACCCCTGGAGAGTACATGTTGAAACTAAGCAGATGTGGGAAAAGTTTGTGTCAGAAATCACCCCAAAATACGTTTCCCCACCGACACGGAGGGGTTCAGAATGGTGATCTAAGAAATGGATCAAATATTGTAAGACTGAGAGCCTGACAGGATTGTGTTTGGTTGGTGACAGGTTGTGGCGTCTGTTACTGCACTGACTGTGTATATCTGTTGTAATGTGATGAGTCTCTGACTGGTGTGTGTAAGACCTTGTGTGTACATCTCCCAGTTCCCAGCCTGTACCACCCACCACAACCTCATAAACAGGAACTCTGTGCTGTTGTCACCACACCCTCCCTGCAGTGCTTACATGCGAGTATAACAGGGATGGAGTCTATAAGGAACACTAAGAAAACCCTTCATGTATAACTTGCATCTTTCAATATATTTGCTTTACACTGCTGGCTGCACATTAAGGTTTATGTATGGAAATTCCCGATGGGTGGGGGGGATATTTGTATTTTGTTGCTTGAAATGCTGTAATGGTTATTGAAGACTCATATTCTTGAAGGTTTTATCTTTGGTCCATTGCCAGAGGAGAATCACATTACAGCCACTGTAGGGTTCGGTGTTTGGTTCGTACAGATACAGAACTTGTTGCCGGGACTTCCTGTGTTGTGGAATGTGGAGAGTTTTGTGCTTGGATCTTTTTACATCTCTCCACTCCCCTATTGGTCACATCTTCATGTCTGCTTGTAGTTCAATGTGATGATTTCATACCTAATGTCAGTCTCGTGAACTGGGATGAGTCATAGCACAAATGGCCAGTTTATCCAGAGTGGGTCCTGTTTAGCTGTATGAGATTACTTCAGGCTACAACACTCAAAACAAGCTGACGTGTGGAGTGTGTACATTCTCCCTGTGTGTGTGTGTGTGTATATGTGTATACAAGCAGGGTCACCCAGTGTTGTGCAAGTCCGATTTGTGGCGGTTTATATAGTAGCAAATTATTTGGTAAACAGACCAAAAATGCTATTTAGATAATAATGTTTGTTGCGTTGTCATTGTGTTGTCGCGAGGTTTCCTTCCATCAAACAATTGTGATTGTTTTCAATATTGGTTGTGTTGTTGCTTTCTAATAGCAATAGTTTTTTTGATACTTAACAATTATGTAAGATTTGGCATTGGGAGCTGTGGAAGATATTCACCAATCAACAAGCAAACTTTATATATATATATATGTGTGTATATATATATATATATATGTGTGTGTATGTATATATATATATATATATATATATATATATATATATATATATATATATATATATATATATCAGCACTCTACTCCCTGTGCTTCTCAGCCATGTGTTTATATCAGGAAGCGTTGGCTGTTTTTCCCGTTACTCAGAGATACTATCCAGCTCTGCTGTCCACAGGGCAGGAAAATAAACAGCGCTGTCTGATAGTATATGTGGGTGCATGACACAGAAAGATGCAGTGTATGTGATATAAGCTGCAGGACAGCATGTATAACCCCGTATATTAAAGCCAACCCTTAAATGTATAGGATTAATATCACCCCCCTTCTTTCATAGCTTTCATCACTCCTGCACTCATCATTTTATAGTGTGAATGAGAAGTGAGGACAATGCAGTCGGTCACTTCTGCATCCCTTTGTATTTGCATCTTGTCTCTCCCAAAGCACAGTGTTCTTGGGCTGTGACACACATCCTAATGAGTCTGTTATCCCTTACTGTGAAATTATGTTTAGGAACGTCACATCTGTTGGTGTCCTTCTGCAGATTGAACATTAATAGTCATAATAGAGAAGAGAGGATCGCGCTTCTAGAATGTCTTCTAGAACCATTTTGTTTGTTTCCCGACCATGTCCTCTTTACAGACGGCATTTAAAGTGAAACGCCGTCTGTACAACCATCAGATTCCACAGCGTCAGACATTCTGTATACAGATGCGTGAAAACAACATAACAAATCCATGAATACATATAATTATAATAAATACAGTGAAGCATTAGTGCTCCAGCAAGAACGAGAGGTCAGGATGTTTCTACATTGTAGCAAGAAATCTCAGTGATGTCACCATGTGTTCCATCCAGTTCAGCATTCCTGGGTCTTTACTTAGAGGAGCTGATTCAGCTCTCCCATGCGAGGCAATTACTATTACAGCCATGCGGATATTGATCTAATGTACGGTGTTGCAGTTACTAATAGATGCATTTTGCACTGGAACTATTGGTAATCTGATATGGGAGACTCTGTTGATTCTCTGACTCCAGTGTATAAAACTCACAAGGAATAATAAAACTAAAAGAATAAATAAACCTGTTTACAACCTCCTTTGACTCCCTATGACATTGAGGTAAAAGTATACACATGTTATACCCAGGGAGAAATAGACCCATACTTTTCAGCATTATTTTCTGTAAATGCTCTAAATATGAAGTAAACATGGGAAAAGTTAAGGAAAAAATGGAAAAGGTTTTCCCTGGATAATGGGTATAAATTAAAAAGCTGACTCTTAATATAGTACCATAATCTCAATTTATTCAGGAAGGAAATGTCTTGGGTAGATTAAGAAATACCTGGCGAAATCAGAGCAGTGCAAAGCTATGGTGACGTGACTGGTCATAGGGGTGTGACGGTGTTACCCCAAATGTGGGGTCATTTGTAAAACTAACCTGGTAAGAAGAGCAGTGTTTGTGCCTTTCACACAGAAAATTGGACCCAGCTCTGTCTGGTCTCCTTGCCTTGGTGGGCGTTATCGCTACGCTCATTTAGTGTGGTATTCTAGAAGGAATACATGTTGGCGTGACTGGGAGTACTTGCTGTGTCCACTACCTAAAAATTCCTCTCGTGTGAGATTTGAGAGGAATTTTCTGTCACGTTACCATGACGTCAATGCCGTGGCGTACATAGGGTGTTGCTTCTCGTTTCTGGGGCTGCTATTACCCCGAACTATTACAACTTGACCCTAGTCTGTGTGTCTGGGAATTTAGACTGTAAGCTCTAATGGGGCAGGGACTGATGTGAGTGAGTTCTCTGTACAGCGCTGCGTAATCAGTGGCGCTATATAAATGGTATTCAGTAATAAATACGCTCACATGTGAGCGGATACAAGTCATCTTGCTCTTACACCTTTTGTATCTAGGTATTTACTGCGTGTACAGCAGCTGTTGGGGGAATTTAATCCTTGGGTGCAGCCAATACTGGATACTTGTTGTTCATTGTGTCACCTGATGATACATTGTATTCTAAGCTGTTCTGTGCAGGAGTCTTCTTACATTACTGCCATCTACAGCACTCAATAGATTACATTGTGTACAATATGTTTCTTTGTCTTTCAGTTGGAGAAATATCAGCAGGGAGATTTTGGCTATTGCCCCCGAGTTTACTGTGAGAACCAGCCCATGCTGCCCATTGGTAAGATCCCCTCCTCTCTCTGTGCTCCGTATTCTCATTTCCCTCCATCTGACTTTATACCCTTTTACTCTGCGCTTGTGTCGTACAAAGTGTCCACATCCCACTGTCCATCTCGCAGGTCTCTCTGATATCCCCGGTGAGGCGATGGTAAAGCTGTACTGCCCCAAGTGTATGGATGTTTACACTCCCAAGTCCTCACGTCACCATCACACAGACGGAGCTTATTTTGGCACTGGATTCCCCCATATGCTCTTCATGGTGCACCCAGAGTATCGGCCCAAGAGACCCGCCAATCAGTTTGTCCCCAGGTAAGAGGGTCTGGAGAAGTCTGCATGAGAAGAGGGGGAGAGAGGTGAAGGATGTGGGAGCAGAACAAACAACACCTTACCTAGGCCATGTGCAAGGGTTAAAGAGTAAAAATATCAAATCCTGGGAAACAAGTAACCAATGGGCTTCTATCTCCTTAATCTATTAATGCAGTGTCACAACTGTCAGTGCCACATCATAGAATGTTGTATATGATGTACATAGGTAAACATGTTCCTGGATGACCCCAAAATCCTAAGTAGGGCAGGAAGACTTTAGTTTTTTGGGGAGTAGTTTTGGTGAGGGGTTGGCTTTTCTGATCCGAAAAATCTGTAATATCTGTTGGAAACTGACTGCACCTGTAATGAAGCTTTCAATAATTAAACATCCCTCTGTGTATAGTGAAAGAGGGGGGGGGGGTCCTCCTCCCGTTACACCTTTCTTTGAGAGTTCCTATCCGAGCAATGGGTGACTTTGCTCTGTGCTCATTTTGCCATGGAATCCGGCTTCAGGTAAACCAGGTTCCCATAGAAAAATCTATATGCGGAATGTGACGGGAGAGGTTTTTAAAATGAAAGAGTGCTTCTGCATTGTAACACTGTATGTGGCAAACTTGGTAGCTCTAGTAAAGAATGGTCAGGCCAGTAACCTAAAGGGGGGAACGTTCATTTAAAACCGTCTCTATGGCTTACATGATTTTATTTTTTTTCCCACTGTTGCCTGTACCTCTGTTTTCATAAAAGCTCCACACGTATGTATTATTTAGTTTGAAACAGAATGAGTCTCCCTACTGTACATGTGGAAGTAACGGTTACAAGCTAAATCTTACAAAAACGTCACACTTTGGGGCTGGATTTGAGGTTCGGAGCAACCCTGCACGATTAAATTTTTCTTGCCAAATTCCAAAAGCTTTACCGGCAATTTTTCTTTGGTGCAAGAAAGCAGTTTGGCACATTCGCTCATATGTAAATGTCGATAAAGCTCAGAAAAAAAAAACAAAAACAACCACTGCATTGCAGGATGTTCAACAATAACACCGATCTTGTATACTTCTAAATGTGGCGTAGAGTTTACATAACTACCCAACCATGACATGTGCGATCTACTCCTAAATGAGGCCAAGGAAAGTTAAAAGATGCCGTAACTTCTAATTGCGTTCTCTCACCATAATGTGGTCTTGGCCTTTACTCCTCATCTTCATTGGTGGGAAAGAAAAGATTTTACACTTTGCAGAGTTTTATTTAGCTCTTTATTTTTTTTGCACTCTATTTCCTGCAAGTAATGCAGTACATGGGTTATGTTATGCTTGGGAGTAATAGAAATCAGGCAATAACTATTGCCAGCTTTTTCCATGCTGGCTTGTTATGGATTACTGCAATATTTACTTAACCCAGGGACATTACTCCGACTAATGTCATCGAATAAATAGCTTGAATACAATTGCTTCTGTACAGCTACGTGTATGTAAAAAGCAAGCTTCATGTTAATTTTATTTTTCCTTTTTTTTCCTTTTAGGTTATATGGTTTCAAAATCCACCCAATGGCATACCAGCTCCAGCTTCAGGCAGCCAGCAACTTCAAAAGTCCCGTGAAGACCATGCGTTGAGACAGTGCAGTGACCCCCAGAGCCTCAGCCTATCGAACCAGTCAAGGAGAAGCGTCTTTTTCTGTGTATAATTCCCCAGCCCTATTTTGATTTTAGTCCTGTTAAAGTGTGTTCATACAACCTACTATTGTGGTTAAATAAAATTCTATAGAATGAACAGATACCATTGTTCTCAGCTGGGGTTTGTCACGGTAAAGGGTTTGTTAAAAACAAAAAGGAGGATGTCTCCTAAAGAGGTTCCATTAGTGACTGTACCATTATGTGTAATTCTCAGTGCTAACAGCAGGTAGCAGCTTTCCTTAGGCTATTGAAAGTGCTCAGGCCAACTCACCTGTTGTAGCAATTGCGTTAAAGACTTGGCTGTTCGTTCCCTCTTTTTTAGTTTTTGTTGATCAAATAGAATAAAGTATTATTTTGTCACATGACCCGAAATAAAAAAAGTTATGCCTATATAAATATTTTTGTAGAATGCAACATGATTCACCTTCCTTTGTTCAGTTTTTGTTATAGGGTAACTGCATTCTATGCATTTCTCCATGTTAAATTAGCTCCTGAGGACACTGTTCAATTGTCATGGAAGTTCCCAATCATATACATGAGGAGAAGATGCTCCTCTGTGCAGAATGGCCATATACATAAAGGATCAGGTTTAGAAAACTAAAATAATTTCTAATATTGTATTAAGCATGGACCAACAACAGTGATTACTTTCTTGTATATTTACATTCATATGTAGACGGGTAAATAACCCTGAGAAGTTCTAAAGTTCTTTTACTGGAAATTTGGTCTTAAGAAATGAAATACTGGAATTGTATAATGGATAGCTCCTTGTGACCATGGAGAAGTAACGGAGATCCTGTCCATGGTCTCTTTAGTTGATTTATAAACCAACATGTGGGTCTCCTGCATAGGGTTAACCACAGAAGATATATTCTGGCGCAATTAGACCATATATGCGGTAAGATGAAAAGGCTGATTCAGTTCAAAAGTGTTCTGTAAAGTACCTGCCCAGAGGCTTGTCTCCCACTTCAACACAGTGGAACGCTGTAGAGTGTTCTTAAAATTCTTCAGCTGAGGAATTTACACAGTGCCTTGTAGAGGTGGTTGGAATTTTTCCGTGACAATTATGTATGTATGTGTATAGAGCGAGCTTGATCGATAGAGCGAGCTAGAGATAATAATATATATATATATATATATATATATATAATTTTTTAAGTGACCAGTGCTAAATTTATCGCTGTTTGTAAAGGGCTGTGAGCATTTTTGATTAGAAAGCAGTGGGTGTGGTAAATTAAAACCGCCTCATTTTCCATGCTGGGTGCGACAACAGAAGAGAACGCAGGCCCTAACCCTTTCTCTGCCAGAGGCCTGACTATTTACCTCTGTTAACATTAGGGTGCTTTTGATTATGGTCAGAGGACCTTTTACTTATTCTTAAACTCTTGTTTGTCTCCTATTTTGAAGCTAATGGTTACAACCTGTAGCAAATTACATCATCTAAATGTTGACTGGAGCACAGAGTATTTTAGGAAACGAGTGAGCTGATCTTGTAGGAGGCTGCGTGATTGTTAGTGAGGACGGGGAAGCAAGTTACAGCATAATAATGTTCCGGTAAGGGGGGGCAGGAGGCCAGAGACTGGGGTTACGTCATAGTATAGGAAGATCCCTTTAAATATGGCTGCTAGCAAATTGGTGTGTAAATATTTTGGCGTCAAATCCGACTATGGGTAAGATTAAATTCAGTGCAAATCGTCTGGGTAAACCAGACCCATAATACATTGTAAGATCCATGTTGTTTTCCTGCAACTATTAAAATTACTTTAAACCCAGTGTAACATACACAACACTGACTAAATGTAGCCGTTCAACGTTGTATATATCACACATGTCGTGTACACTCCTCAAATAACCAAAACTGCAGCTATGCAAACTTTGAAGCAGGAAAATGACACCAAACCCCGACTCCATCCTTTTATGGCATTCAGTGACCGCTCAGAATTATTCTTTTATATGCAATCCCAGCAAGAATTTATTCATTGTGAAGAATCTCCTCTTGTTGCACTTTCCCCGAAATAAACATTGGGACTGGGAAATTTCTGAAAAATTTGTTACCTTACACCGATTCCATTTCTTCTGGAGAAAGTCCCTGGAAAGGGATTTTTCCAGGTAGCTAGGATAGTCCAATGCTTAAAGGAGTAACAATAGCTGCTTACGGGCAGGCTAAGAGACAATGTGGCTGTAGTGGCAACTTGTCAAAAGTTCTGTCAATTCCAAGTATCTGGTTCCATTGTTCTGTCGAACTGTCCCTGGCACAGACATTTAACAAACATAGTAAAGTAGGTGAACAGAGTCTTGCAGGGCCAGGAATGGGCCTTTGGTATTAGCTGAAACAGCTCAAAAATGTCTGTGACCAGTAGTAAATTAAATACAACTTTTCAAACTAAACAATCTCTTGAAGTGAAGTGGTGTCCCAGATACCCTGAAAAAACACACCGCAATTTAACAATACACTTTAATCATAAACGTTGTCTTTTTTTCCTTTAAGAACAGTCTGTTGCACTTTTAATATGTCATCTGTTATCCTGAATGTTCAGGAGGAATCTGGCTCCATGAGAAAGTGCTGTGTACTCGGAGATAAGCTTTATCGCTGGCACTGAGTGAGTTTTCTTGATTAGTAGGTGATAACTGTTAGGACACCAAACAACTACCTTATGGCCTGTTTGGTCAGTCTGTAGAGGGAATGGCCAAGATTGAACAGTCGTCTCCATGCCGACTGGGGCGTCTCTTCCGGTTTTGCGGCCCCGACCGTTGCCAAAACTCCTAAACAGCGCGCCCCGGCATTGTAAAGCAGCCGGGCACATGTGCTTCTACTAGTACAGCCTGTGGGCTGATTAAGTAAGGTCCTTCTCCTGTGGGCTATTACAGGGCAAAGACCTGATTGGTCTATGGCACTATTTAAGACAGGGAGGGCTTAGCCTCCCTGCCGATTATAGCGTCCTAGTTTGTTACTTGTGCTGACCTGCTTCTTGTTCTGCTGGATTTCTGTTGTGACCCTTTTGCCTGTATACTGGGCCTTGCCTTATTGCCTGTGACCCTGACCTTTTGGCCTGTACCTTGGATTCTGCTGTTCTGCTTGTGACCCCGACCCTTGGTGTGTTTTCTGACTATTCTACTCTGCAAGTGACCCCTGACCTTGGCTTTCGTCTTACCATCTCTACTGTCTCCGGGTCTGCGCTGCGGTTAGTATAACAAACCTACACTACTTGGAGTTAAGTCTTGGGGGCATCCGAGTATCTGTGAGCGCGTCTAGCTCTACGTGAAAGGCCGCTGCTATAGGCGAAGACCTCCGCCAGTCTGTTCTGCAGGTTCGTTATCTGACCACTAGCAGCCTAACACTATGTACCTGTCAAACATCATGTTCTAGCTAAGGCCGGGTACACACTACAAGGTTTTCAGCCGACTATCGTTCCAAAGCTCATCGTTTTATTTGATTTTTAAACCCAACTAAACATGTCGTTCAATGATGGAACGATGTCCCAAACCAGCAGTGTCCATAGATCTCTATGGAATGTGCACAGTCACGATCATTTTAGCGATGGTTATGACATGAAGAGCACAGATCTGATGGTAAATCGGGTAAAATGTGTTTAGTGTGTACACATGAAGCAGTATGCTGATCGGGACTTTCATTTTCTATTTTTTTTGATCATTAGTAAAATAAGGATTTCCCAATGGGAGAAATTGTGTATAGGGTGTACCCAGCCTTAATCTATACATCGTTTGTTGACTTACACAAGTACAGCTACCTTTCTGGAATTTACTGTAAATAGTTACAGAATACCTTAAAAACAAAAAGTATATGTCGTCTGATAGAAAAATTTCAGATTGTATTTTCCTAGCTGTCTAAATGGCACAGTTTAATTCTGGAATCCTATGTTACAGACCGACACAATTGATGCTGGCATGTCTCTGAAACAGCCAACGCCCCACGGAACCCCTGGCATGGTTTTGGTTTGTAAACTGCCCTGTTAGCAACTTCAGTATATGCTCCAGTATATTATATTTAACCTACCCTTTACCTTAAATTCACAGTTGGTGTCATGGCATTTATTTTTTAATAGACTGTACAGTTGCTATAATGACAGCATGTACCCATCAACGACTGGTAAGCGTTAGTGTAAGGATGTTGTCAGAAATGACTCTTCTGTGTTTCACGTTGGCAAGGGAGCACCTGCTAGTGTCCCCTTCCTATCCGCAAGCTGTTCTATTTTGGGTAAGTGTTTTGCAATGCTGGGCCAGGACATAGTTGCCAACTGTCCCGAATTCCACTACATACTATAATTAGCAAACTCATTCAATTTACAGAGAGTATGTAAAGATGATACTTTGTACTATGTTTTCTAGTAGATAAAAAGCAAAAGGTTGTACTTTTATTCTATAATATAAATAAGTAAAACTGATCAGTCATTAAAAAATACACTAATTAGTAGATATAATATCCTAGAAAATGTTCTTAAAGGGGAACTCCACCCCTTGTAGCAAATATCTGGGATCCTCGTTCATGATCTTCCCACCACTACCAGAAGCCGCTGTGTGACTGCGTTCAGTAGATTACTTCTAAATCCATTGCAATAACTGGGTCATTTTTGCTAAATCCACCAAAAAATTAAGTTGAGCAAAATCTGGGAAACCTAATCTTTATTTTCAGCAAATCTGGTCTAAAACAGTACAAGAGATACATCTAGGGGTCATTTACTGGGGTGTGGGGGGTTTACAGCACTGACATAGGTTTACAAAAATTCGTTGAAGGTCATTAAAAGTCAGATATTAGAGCCATTTTGCAACAGAGATGTAGCAAGTGTCATATCAGAAGTCTGTTTCGTGGGAAATGTGTGCGGAGAGAGATTTTCTAATTCTTTCACAGGTATGAACAGGCAGAAGAATCTCATGAAGCTTTATGGTACCTTTGACTATAACTAGGTACACACTACAGGAAATTTCTCCCGATGCGATATCGTTAACCATTTTACAAACGACTGAAAGTCCCGATCAGCATGTCGATTCACGCATACACATCTGCACGATTTACCCTCAGATCTGTGCTCTTCAACTCTCATAAACATCTGCTGAAAAGATCATGGCTCTGTAAACTCTATGGAGATCTGCCTACACTGCTGGTCGTGAGCGCATGCACTCTGCAGAATTTGCCAGACATCGTTCTATCGTTTATAGAGATTTATAGTTTGGTTATAAAATCAAATTAAATGATACGATGTGCTTCGGTACGATAAAACGATTGCGGGCGTGTACACACTGATGCAAAATTGGACCTAACAGTCGTTTATCGTGTGATTGGCACGATAATCGGGTGAAAAATCTGTAGTGTGGATCCAGCTTAAGGTCAGAGCTGCTTTCTGTTATCAATCGTTTCCTCTTGCGATTGCAAAATTTTCCTGGAAGTGAGTGGGGATAAAATAATCTATAGTCAATGCAATCACAGGAACGGTCACAGCAGTAGCAAATGAGTGAGGTGTAAGAGACCCCACTCATTTCTTCATTTTCTGTAAGAGACAACAGGAGTCATTGACCAATCACAAAATCTCTTTTGTAGGCGCCTATTTATCTGCCAAATCTATTTCCAAGATGCACACCCAGTTCACCATCCTTGGAAACACCCCAGTAAACGCAATCTGTGCCTAGCTTTGTGGGATAATCTGTAAAACGCGTCAGTTGGAAATGGTTAGAAAGTGGCAGCCACGTCCAAGTTGTCACACTTGCGGACCACCATTTTATTCATTGAAGCTTTATCATTTTTCTCCTAAAACACTGCTTAATTTAGACTCATTTATTTCATCATGAGAGGGGACATTGGGACTGTCATTATTATATCTGGGACTTTGTGTGACTATTCTTATCACATGCGCTTTCCCGCAGAAGTGCAGATGGAAGGTCCCATTGTAGGTATAGGGATGAGACCCGATATCTGAGACCTCGAAGGTGGAAGAGAATTCAAGGTGTTTGCGGACAGAAAACACCTATTTGACCTCCCACAAATCAGGGAATGACGCTGTAAATGTCCCCTCTCCACCCGTTTATCTAATCTAAAATATACTATCCAGCAAAATGAAACATCTTTCCGCACTTCCTTGCAAATATAGGTGCGCTTGTGATCCTAATCTGCACCTCCCTTGATCCATCCATCCCCCATAGGCTTGCGCACAAGTTTGCACCCTCTCAGATACTGCCATCTTGGTCTGTAATCGCATGACGTTAACTAGGGGCATGACGTGACAAAAGAGCATTCACTTACAGTTTAATACTTTAATACTATCTCCCTCAGTGACTTGCCCACTCGTCATCATGTTGGTGAGGACAGGTAAATAGAACTTTGTATTTTATAATAACTTATTGAATTCCACTCAAACTAACATTTTTTTAATATTGAGTGAAATTCCTTTTATGAAGTGTTGTTATTGGAGAACCCTGCTGATATCAGTGCCTCTGTGTTACAAGCACAGATCCTGTACCTCAATGTCACGTCCGACCGGTGCCAGGCTGTGCACTTACTCTATTTGAAATGGAATCCGCCTGTGTGCATTTGCTGTGTTTATCTTTCAGGGCTGAAGTGAGTTTGAATTTGTTTACTATCCATTTTTACCTCAGATAATTGTCCTTTGTTGCCTCTGGCAAAAGCACAAGGTGGAAACTTGGCTTTTCTAATGCTAAAGAGACCAGATTACTGTGTGAAAAGAACATAGACCAGACAAATGTGTGAGTGTGTCATTTTGTTATCACGTTATAACAGTAGTGAGAAATGGACTCTTTTCTATGCTTCATGTCCAATGGCCTCATCTCTTAGGCTAAGAACACACTAGGGGGTATATTTACTAAACTGCAGGTTTGGGAAAGTGGAGATGTTGCCTATAGCAACCAATCAGATTCTAGCTGTCATTTTGTAGAATGCACTAAATAAATGACAGCTAGAATCTGATTGGTTGCTATAGGCAACATCTCCACTTTTACAAACCCGCAGTTTAGTAAATCTAGCCCTAGAGGTGTTTCATCTAATCATCGTGCTAATCAACCATACGACATACGAACGTTCGGTCAGAAATCGCGTTAATGTGTATACTTGCACGATGAACAAAAGTAGTCCCAAAGTGCCGATTGTTGCTTCATTTGGTTGGTCGCACTGTTTGATAATCTCGATCCCATCACCTTTCTGACCATGGAGTGTGTATGAATTCACGACTGGTTCCACGACCAACTGCCGATAGTTCCTCAAACTGTGACTCCTTTTGGGGGGGTGTATGTAAATTTCTGATGTCTTCACCACTCCCAAGTGGTGCGGTGTCCGCACATCAGTCTAATGGCAATTAGGAGCTTCTAACGGAAAAGTAATAGTAGCTGTGTATTCTATCACTGTGCATAGCATATGTCTGCTTGCCTAATTATTCACCTTTGTCAGTACAGTCTACAAGATGTTTCATACTATATCTTTGTTGTAAGTATATATATATATGGGCAGCACAGTGGCTCAGTGGTTAGCACTTCTGCCTCACAGTACTGGGCTCATGAGTTCGATTCCCTGTGTTTGCATGGGTTTCCTCCGGGTGCTCCGGTTTCCTCCCACACTCCAAAAACATACTGGTAGGTTAATTGGCTGCAATCAAAATTG
Source organism: Mixophyes fleayi (assembly GCF_038048845.1). Taxonomy (NCBI): domain Eukaryota; kingdom Metazoa; phylum Chordata; class Amphibia; order Anura; family Limnodynastidae; genus Mixophyes; species Mixophyes fleayi. The sequence goes on from NC_134410.1 coordinate 15,707,927, forward strand.
ACCCTAGTCTCTCCCTCTCTGTCTGTCTGTCTGTGTGTGAGTGAGTGTGTGTCTATAGTAGGGAATTTAGACTGTAAGCTCCAATTGGGCAGGGACTGATGTGAGTGAGTTCTCTGTACAGCGCTGCGGAATTAGTGGAGCTATATAAGTCAATGATGATGATGATGATATTGATGTTTGCCTTTAATGCAGTCAAATATTTGTTCAGCTTTTCCATCTTCTCGACCACACCCTTCCCATCATCCGAAGGACTGTGAATATCATTGCATGTTGTATCCTTCTCTCCTTCTGAAATGGTATCTATATGAGGAAAGGATAAACACAGACATGAGCGTTCATTTTTGATATGGACCAATCAGGGCTAGTTGTTGCCGGAGATGTTCTGCCCTTTATTTAAATTTCTTTGGCATATCTCTGCAGGGACCTCATATGTCGTTTCAGTATGTATGAAATCAAAATCTTTTAAGACAACAATATGGCTGTCAACAGTCGCTGGCCGGATGCTTGGTCTGACACAAATTGTTTAAATCCTGTCTAGTGTCCACGCATGAATCGCCTGACCGGTCAGACCTCCAGGCACAGGTACAATCATTGTAGATAAAACATTGGTCGGAAAATACTCCAGTGTGTACCTAGCCTAAGTTCTAATTTATATCCCACCAAGCTTCACCCTTACCCCACCGCCTATTTAGTAAGTGTGTGGTGAGGCTGACGGATGTTTTAACGCAAGTGGGAGTGATTCAAAAATGTTTTGGGGTAAATTCTAAAGGGCATATGGAGGTGTCTTGGGTAAGTGGGCATAGTTAGGGGTCTGCGTGGCATGTGCTATCTCTTTTTTTTAACTGAAATTAAGGTTAAAGTTTTGCCCTTTTGAAGATCAGCCGCAATTGTGGATCTTGATTTGCCTCAGATTGCCAATCACTCCATTATAGTGTGTGTGTGTGTGTGTGTGTTTGTGAATGGAAGTAGCAAGTGATTTTTATACTTATTTTTAAAGATATAAAATGATAGCACATTGAATTGTTCTATTTTTATTATTTCTTTAAACTACTATTAATGATTTACAGTTTGTTAAGTGTTGTGTGATTATCATAATGACTCCAGTCATATGACATATACTAAACAGAGAGGCTTTGAAACACCATCCTTGGCATGCTCTTTCATAACAAGCTTCTTTTAGCCATCATGTGACTACTGAGGAGCTTACTGACTGACTGGCTCTTACTTAGACATCAGGTTACATTCTCCTTATGAACATACTTGAGAAATGATAAATGCTTTCCAGCTGAGAGAGAGTGGGGCTGGATTCAAGTACCTGCGATGTGCGTCTTTCCGGGTATTACGGTAAGTTAAACATCCCTCTGTGCTACGAGCAATTATCAGCATTGTTTTAGCGCCCTAACATCCCATAGAGGTCTCATCACGGGAGGCTCTGACAAGTCTTCGTAGGTAATTGAAGTCCCCCCTCTATCTTGTCATGGCAGCCACATCTCTATCATGCAAAAGTGAGTTATAGGAGGACATCCTGGAAAATATGACTTACTATTTTTAGCAAGATACATAGTGTCTTGGTGTGATGACAAAGGAATAGAGCACAAGGTATTAAAAAGGTTTTAAATTACTCTGATGATTGAGCGTAGGATAAACTTCCTGAATATCTCCTGCAAAATCAGCCTATCAGGAACTGGTGATGGATAATGCAATCAGATAGGATCTCGGATCTTGTTGACTGACATTTTATCGGATCTCCCAGGATACAGTCAATCAGGGACAAATTTGTGGTTGGGCTGGATAAGCCTAGGCTTAATGTGGCAGAATGCTGGTCACCCTTTAATTCATAATCGTGCTATATTTTCATGGGTTTTCTTTTCTTCTTCATTTAATTGTATGCATATATGTGATATTAATGGTTGCGAGCAGGGGTGTTGGGTACATTTACCTGCCAACAGGCAAAAAAGATCTAGGGGTACTTAGCAGCGCAAGGTTTTCTGATCAACCACATTCTGCCAGATGTAGACGACTGACTGACCCAGGGGCAAGCCTTGGGTATGGGCTATGCAACTGCGACCTTCAGGTCCCTCCTCCGCCAACGTCCCTACCCAGTCTGCGCCAAAAAACTTCTCTTCTGAGGACTCATTTGGGGTGAAAAAAGGTTCCCACAGTGGCCCTGGCCCCCATCACTCACGGACCTCATAGCAGCCTTCTCCACTGTACCCACACCCACTAGCCTGACCCTAAACTAAACCTTGTCTGTATTTAATTCCATGTTAAGCAACATACAACTGCAACGCTACATTAGTTGAAATCCATAGCTCGTATCTGTAGCCCAAAGACACTGGTTTTGTGGAAGGTTTTCCCGGCTTTGTCAGACACTCCATTCACATTCTTCTTTCACTGTCTGGCTTTTCACAAGGCTGGAACTTTCCTCAGGGCAATTCGTACTAAAGATTTCACAGCACAAACAGCCTTTACCTGTTCCTAATGAAAGGAGGAGAATGTAGCGTAACAATCTTCCCATATATGGTATGAAAATTAGAGCTTGGTTGTATTAGCCCAATCACACAACACATCCAACGGAGCGTAAAACTGTGCAGTTCTGGTCTCCGCTGGTACAATGCTGCGGTGCATCTGTCAATGCCTGGAGATCTTCTCCTGACAGCTGGTTACATAAGCCGTGTGTGTCACTTCTGGTAGTGCGGCCTCTGTTTATCAGCTGTACCAATTATTATAAATGTGAATGTGGGATATTAGATGGCAGGACACTAAGGGCCTGATTCATTAAGGATCTTAACTTAAGAAACTTCTTATTTCAGTCTCCTGGACAAAACCATGTTACAATGCAAGGGGTGCAAATAAGTATTCTGTTTTGCACATAAGTTAAATACTGCCTGTTTTTTCATGTAGCACACAAATATCAACTTTAAATTTCAGTGTACAAATAAGCTATCAAGTATTTGTGTGCTACATGAAAAAACAGTCAGTATTTAACTTATGTGCAAAACAGAAAACTAATTTGCACCCCTTGCATTGTAACATGGTTTTGTCCAGGAGACTGAAATAAGAAGTTTCTCAAGTTAACATCTTTAATGAATCAGGCCCTAAATCTTTAATCGTAAAGTATTGTATTAAATCAACATTTATCTTTTGCAAAATTCTTTCAGGTGATTGGGCAGCATGACGGCACAGTGTGTAGCAGTGCATCCTCACAACACTAAGGTCGTGGGTTTGATTCCTACCATGGCCCCTATCTGTGTGTGCTCCCATGTGTTTGTGTGAGTTTCCTCTAGGGATGTTCACTGACCCCTGTGTTTTAGTTTTGGTTTTGGCAAAAACCGCTCTCATGTGTTTTGGTTTTGGATCTCTATTTTTTTTTTTTTTTTTTAAAAAATGCTAAAGTCACATAATTTGGCAGTTCCAGTCTATTTTTGTCAAGTGGCAAGAACACAGCTACCCCTCCTGTTTCTGTGTGAGCAATGGTACTGAGCAATGGCAAAGGAGACTGGAGAGTGACAAGAGCACTACTACCCCTGTTTCTGTGTGAGCAATGGTGCTGGATCTCCTGGGGAGGGAGGGACTTATGGAATCCAAAACCTGCGAGTTCTAAGGACGCAACAATGACGTTTTGCCTCGATTCAGATCCGAGGAAGCAGGAAAGTACCGAGTCGGCTCATTACTCGGATTGACAATGTTCGCCGGAGTTCGGTTTCCGGAAAACTGAACCTCAGCATCTCTAGTGTCCTCCTACACAGTCCAGAAAAATACTGGCAAGTTAATTGGCTTCTGACAAAAATGGACCAAGTGGACGCGTCATAGAGAGATCCCCTAATGGGGCAGGGACTGAAGTGAATGATTCCAGAGAACAGCAGCTGAGAGCGCCCGAAGGTACCTCGCCCTCTGCAACAATGTAAAGTATTGAGAGAAAGGCCCGATATAAATAAAGAATTATTATTTCAGTCAGTGCACTCTTAAAACGGCAAGATTTATTATCTAAAGATACAGTAAAAATGAGAAAGCTGCCAGTACGTTGGAAAGTGATTTACGGTTATTAGAGTGGAACTTGTCTAACATGTAGATTTGTATGTCCAAGGTTCTTTTTTTATGTTTATATTAAAGGAGAAGATGAGGCGCTTTCTAGTGGCTGAGTGCGCTGCACTGACCTTTAGGAAAAACTGCTCGATGTAGGGTGGACCTGCCGTACTGACAACCGAGGGGAAACCCCAGATACTAGAGCAGGGTGAAGAGAGGTAATAGTAGAAGGCGGTTGCTGGGAGCGTCTGGTTGTTTCAATAATTCCCTGATAAATAGTTTTGTGATGCACGTTCTGAAGGCTGCTTATTATCTAACTCTGTTTAACAATAGGTGAACGTCAGACTCCTGCAATTTCCACATAAAAATTGTTTTAGCTACACCACCCAAATCTCCCCCGGACGCTCATTAACAGACAAAGGCAAATTAGAAAATAGCTAAATAACCACAAAAAAAAACTTGATCCTAGACTTCATATTAATTAGTAAATTTGGTACCCTGCTTGTGCTGCAGAAACAGTCCTGAATCTACTCTCTTACCTATCACATTAAGGGCCTGAGTCATTAAGGAGAGCAAAGCATAAAAAACGAGTATCTTTGCACCTGGGCAAAACCATGTTGCATTGGGGGGGGGGGGGGGGGTAAATATAAAATGTGCGGACAGATTTATAATTGGGGTAGGACATGTCCTAGATCAACTTTACATTTCAGAGTAAAAATACAGATATCAAGTATGTGTGTGCTACATGAAAGCAGCAGCCAGTATTTAACTTATGTGCAAAATAATAACCTAATTTGCACCCCTTGAATTGTAACATGGTTTTTCCAATATCAAACTTACTCCTTTTTTTTTTGCTTTGCTCTCCTTAATGATTTAGGACGGTAGTATCTAAATAAGTGAAAATCAGACACATTTATAATAAATGTAAAAACATGCTTCACATGGGGTGCTTCTCGTATGTAGGTGGGCTTTGCGTTCACATGGTCTCTAGTTATGTTAGTCTCAGACTGAGTGATGTCACGCAAGTGGGAGGAGTTTAATGAGCTAAAAAGAACCTGAGTTTTAGATCTGGACCATAGGCCCCTCTTGCCAGCAGCTTTAGGTGTCCGTTAGGATTGCCAGCTCATTCTTGAATTACCTACAGGTTGGTGGTTGTCTGACGGGGACAACCGAGATGATAAATGCATGTTTGCGTGTTCTCAACCAGTCAAATAAATTCATAGACCTTTTACAAAAGGGAAGACAAGGTCTGTGGTATAGCAAATATAATTTAGCACCCTGACATGATGTTTTAAACACTTGGGGCTAGATTTACTAAACTGCGGGTTTGAAAAAGTGGAGATGTTGCCGATAGCAACCAATCAGATTCTAGCTGTCAATTTGTAGAATGCACTAAATAAATGACAGCTAGAATCTGATTGGTTGCTATAGGCAACATCTCCACTTTTTCAAACCCGCAGTTTAGTAAACATACCCATTGGACTGGTGTCAAAACAGCAGGACCGATATTAAAAAAATACGGCCCGATGTCTTATGATTACAGAGATTTGTCTGCTCTATAAAGCTAACATTAGACAAAAAAAAATCGTATAAAAAGTATATTCAGGTCCTTGAACTTTTAAAATCTGATAAAACGGAATTAATATGTGACATAGTTGGTTAAAATAACATTATATTGTTTTAACTTTATTACTTTAATTGCATTGTTATATTGGTTTCTTATTAAAGTAGATATGAACTGGCTGATTTATCCAGTATTTAATTGATGTGTATAGTTGACACAAAATTTGAGCGCTGACGTTTTGCTATTGTTTTTCCTGTGATTCTCAGGTGCTTCCTGGCGACCTTCAGAGCCAGATTCTGGAAACAAAGACATTAATCCTTCAGGGATAATCCAGTGAAGGGACATGCATTAGCGGGGAGGAAAATCACCTTTGTATAAGGCATACTAATGTCAACTGTTGTAAATGTCTCCAAAAATATCTATGGAGATTGTGAAGGATTTATAGGTTAGTTACATATGTATCCGCTGTCTCTAATTTTCAATTAATGACTGACTGCACAATAAAATTCCTTTTATTGTATGCTATGCTTTCCATCTAGACTAACTCTTTGAACTTTGTAAATGAGTAGTTATTGAAGAGCAGTATTTGAAATGCAAATAGTATTATCAAATCCAGCAAACTTGACACGACAGGGATTGTTGTGCTCCCAGCTCCAACAAGATAGTTTTGCATTTGACGTACTTAGATGCACAGTTTCAGGAGCGGAGTTCACGCTTTCAAATGTTTTCAAGGGTGATGCTAAATACATTGTGATGTGGCATTCAAATTCCTAAAAGCGTACTGTCTTGCTTGCGACAACATACAGCGTGGGTGGAGGGAGACGAGTGGAATTGGCGCGGGCACGTGACACGGACGGGGAAGGTTGACTGAACTAACGCAAACTGTTCTATAAAATATCAGTATGGACTTGGCACACAACACATGAGTTACCCAATAGATGTAACACTCAGAATCAGTTATTATACTTCATGCGATGATACCTCTAAATGTACACTAATTCTCGATATCAGTCCTTATTCAATATGTTTTGTATAATACATGGGCAGCACGGTGGCTAAGTGGTTAGCACTTCTGCCTTACAGCACTGGGGTCATGAGTTCAATTTCCGACCATGGCCTTATCTGTGTGGAGTTTGTATGTTCTCCCTGTGTTTGCGTGGGTTTCCTCCGGGTTCTCCGATTTCCTCCCACACTCCAATAACATACTGGTAGGTTAATTGGCTGCTAGCAAATTGACCCTAGTCTGTGTGTCTGTCTGTGTGAGTGTTAGGTAATGTATAATAATGTTATATTATAGAGTGTGCGACCAATTCCTATTATTATAAATTCACCATTACCTGGTGGGACAGCATGGTGGCTAAGTGGTGGTTAGCACTTCTGCCTTACAGCACTGGGGTCATGAGTTCAATTCCCGACCATGGCCTTATCTGTGTGGAGTTTGTATGTTCTTCCCGTGTTTGCATGGGTTTCCTTTGGGTGCTCCGGTTTCCTCCCACACTCCAAAAACATACTGGTAGGTTAATTGGATGCTAACAAATTGACACTAGTCTGTCTCTGTGTGTGTGTGTGTGTGTGTGTGTGTTAGTTGGCTGCCAACACATTGATCCGTGAGTGTGTGTTAGGGAATTTAGACTGTGGGCCCCAATGGGGCAGGGACTGATGTGAGTGAGTTCTCTGTACAGCGCTGTGGAATTAGTGGCGCTATATAATTGAATGGTAAAAAAAATAATAATACGGTGTCACATCTATTGTTAGATGCTAGGGAGAATTACCAGCATCTATGTTTATTACATATCTCAGGACAACTATATGATTCCACTCTGCTAATTCTGCGTGCTTAATGCAATACTTTCCATATCTAAAATCTGTGGAAGTCGCCAGTACAGAACATTTCCGTTACCTAGGAGACCAGCCGGGCACACACACGCACACGCACACACACACACACGCACACGCACACACACACAGGCTTTCCCCTGTTCCAGTATGATTTAAAATAGAGAAGCTCTACACTCCTAAGCAATGTCTGCTTTGCTCGACGGATAACAGACATACAAGCTAGATTTAGTTACGTGTAAACGCGTTATGTCATTGCAGGTAATAAATAGGAGGTAACGGTAAACTATAAAAACTACCAAATCAATTTTTTCACCTGATTTGAAAAAAATTATTTATTTAAATATATATGAGCTCCTCACAGTGACCGCTGCAGTCACTATGAGGAGCTCTGCTAAACAATTTAATGAAGGGAGGGATACAGGAGCGACGTAGGAAAGGCATGGGTATTTTTCTAAAATACTATTTAATATATTTTAGGAATGGGGCTTCAAATTATGAAGACAAAAATCTTATCTGGAAAAGTGTGATGCATGCTGGATAATAGATTAAATACCTGTAGTGATTCTCTTCTTTTCTGGATGATTCACCATCGGTGCACAGTACCACCCATCTTATTTTGCATGTTGGATCCTTACTGTAATTCTCAGGAAATGCTATTCTGTATCTTAGTACATTTACACAACACCACTTGATTGTTATGTCTCCATATAATGTGGTCTTTATCAATTCACCAGTGTCTCCAAAACAGTATCTCTCTCCCATAGGGTGTGTCCACTTCCAAATTCTTCATACCTTATTCATGCTGTTTACTCATTTTATCTTTTGTTAAAAACTTTCTATCTCTCGTCAGGTTTTACATCCCTCCCTCCCACCTCTGTTTTCTCTCTTTCCATTCTCTTTACCTGGGATTAGCAACACTCCCAGCCTTAATTTGTGGACATTCCTGTGTTCCTCTGACTCACAGCTTGTTATTCTGGAGAGGCTGCGGTGTGAACTTCTCAGCTGTAGAAATTTGGGCTGGTCATAACCCAGGTCTTTGAAAGGTTAGCAGCTATTAGTCCTCTCTATAGTACAGTATCTGTAGCTGTACATACAACACAGTACTACAAACCCACAGCCATGGCGCAAAATACTCTGCATTTAATGTCACTCTGATCTTTTTGTAAAAGCCTTTGTCAGTGGCATATGTCTCTCTGTAGTTATCATTATCTATTTAAATAGCGCCACTAATTCCGTAGCGCTGTACAGAGAACACTCACATCAGTCCCTGCCCCACTGGTGCTTATAGTTTAACTTCCCTAACAGAGACCGACTAGGGTTAATTTGATAGCAGCCAGTTAACCTACTAGTATGTTTTTGGAGTGTGGGAGGAAACCTGAGCACCCAGAGGAAACCCACGCAAACACCACACAGATAAGATCATGATCAGGAATCAAACTCATGACCTCAGCACTGAGAGGTACAAGGGCTAACCACTGAGCCACCGTGCTCCTTTAGCAAATATGCTCTGTTCGGATAATTGAAATCGGTGATGTAGAGCAACAGATCAACAGCTCCACAAGTGCCATACTGACAAAACCAGATTTGTGGATGATGTCCCTATTTTTACCAAACCTCTTTATTCTTGGCAAAATGCAGAGTGAGCACATTTTCAGACATTTTTCCAGGCAAAATCACAACAAAATAAGCCCTGTCTTGATCCGCCCAAATCCAGCCCCAATCATTGCAACTATACTTAGTTTTAGACGAACCCACCTTCCAGAAATCCCGACCCTTTTCCGGATCTGTGATTTGGGAAAGTCTCAACAAAAATAGGGAATATGGGAGGTACACCTTTTAACTGAGATCAAGGGTGGAGCTGAGAGGATGGGGTCATTCGTTACTGCTTGGAGGGTAGGTGTAGTGACGAGGCCAGACTTTTTTTTTTTTTTTTTTTTTTTAAAGCACAAGACTTTTAAATGATCAGTACAGGTGGACATTTTACACAAACAGAAACAGGCGTCCCTGCTTTTGAGAGCAAATGCCATTTTGTGACATTTTGTGTGCCATGCATATATTTTTGTGCTAATGCTCTTATCTATTCAGGCAGCACATAGTCTAGAGACTTTAGTACTTCATTGTGCATACATCAGTCACTCGCATGCTCAGAAGAGCTGAGCAAGGGCCCCCAATAAACCGGCACCGGTACCTTCCCCAAATGACGTTTTGGGTCCCAGTGATGTGGTGTTTTTCCCCTGACGATATTGCATAGTTAGAATAGGTCCTCGATATGTTTTAACTTAGTTGTGGCCAAAAAAGAAGTTAGAGGTACAATATATGGTACAAAACAGACGTCACATGAGAGTCCTGATTTTTCATTCTAAAATTGTTGCAGCCTTATCCATAATGTTCTGCAAATCAAGTCTGCTGAGGACTACACAGACCAGAATGCATTGCGTCTCCTGAATTTGATCTGTTGTTATTTTGGTCTGGAGGATTTATTAAATGTCAGATTCAGCTCAACAAGTTCAGCTGTTTACTTATATCAGAGTAGGAGACAAGTCTGAGCTTATCTACCTCCTGAGATCTCATGGACAGTGTTGTTTCGCTAACCATTGTGAAATGAATTAATTTAATTTGGAAAATACACTTTAGAGTTTCTTAGTGATCATTATTACTAGTATAATGTATCGCTGAGAGTAATCTGTACATTTTAGGGATGTTTGAGATTAAATTCATTTTAATAATTCACAAGCATGGTTACTAAATGTTACTCATTTTTAGTAACAGTACCAAATTTTAAAGATACGTTACAAAATGATGATGTCATGTGGCACACAATAAAGGCATAGCTAAGTACTCCGATGGAATCTACGGGAGACTTTAATTAGGAGGGAGCCCTCCCAGAGATTCAAGCCAGCAGAAAATTGTCCTGCAAGTGCGCATGCCTGCAAGGTGCAAAATGATAGCGTCATCATATGCCTCGCCTTGCGCTTGTTGACACAAATTGCGCCATCGTCACACCCAGCTCTTCTTTTCATATGTCCCCTATGTATCTCCTGGGAGGCATGTATGATAAGTATGAATCAAAGTATGGAGCACGTGAAATGTCACATGCCAATTTTTGGGGCAAATAGATAAGAGGATGGATTTACAGGCCAAGATGGCGGTGTTGGTGGAGGTGCAAATTTTGCTTCATCTGATGTGACGAGCTTGGCTGGTTTGGTAAGTGCTTGGTAAAATCGGGCCGGTATGCCATACACCCACTTCTCCCACAGCTTTACGTGTAAGTTCCAAAAGAACTGACTATAACTTATGTGAGATGAATGAAGTTATATCGTCCTCCCCTTTGACAATGACTCAGTCCCCTTCTCCATGTGCCTGTATCGCCGTCACTCAACACATGGTCCGCAGGGGCGCCACCTTGTGGTGCACTCAGGTTCCCGTCGTGCCTCATGTCCAAGCACCTTCGGTCCCAGGGCATACCGGCTGCTGTGGCAAAGTGAAGGGTACCTGTGATTGGTGGTGGCAGCTTTCATCATCATCATCATCATCACCATTTATTTATATAGCGCCACTGATTCCGCAGCGCTGTACAGAGAACTCATTCACATCAGTCCCTGCCCCATTGGAGCTTACAGTCTAAATTCCCTAACATACACACACACACACACACAGACAGACAGAGAGAGAGAGACTAGGGCCAATTTTGATAGCAGACAATTAACCTACTAGTATGTTTTTGGAGTGTGGGAGGAAACCGAAGCACCCGAAGGAAACCCACGCAAACACGGGGAGAACATACAAACTCCACACAGATAAGGCCATGGTTGGGAATTGAACTCAAGACCCCAGCACTGTGAGGCAGAAGTGCTAACCACTAAGCCACCGTGATGCCCCAGAGAGAGAGCTTTAGAGAGAGCCCTGCGACTGAGGTGTCAGCGGATTTGAGCCTGGAACTATTCAGCTATGGAAAGACCCTAGCAGTGGCAGGGCCCGACTAAATGGAGGTGGAATCCCTCCAATGTACCAAAGTACAGGAAGGCAGGGGAGTTAGTAAAGTTTTTAGTGGAAGGCCTCTATCCCCTTTAAGTATACCTCTAACTTTTATTACCAAGGCAGCGATTCATGGATTTGTGAAACATCTCCCACATCTGGCCTGGGAGTATGCCGACTGCTAAGAACCAAGGTTATTCCACTCTACTTATACTACAGCACAGTGTAGTGGAAGTGATATAACATTGCCCTTATGGCATGTGCTACTTACTGGTGCTTTGGAGTAGAGTAAGTTGTGTAAACATTTATATATATTAGGGATGTGCACCGGCGACTTTTGAGGTCTCGTGTTTTGTGTTTTGGATCCGGATTTTCGTTATTTTTGAGGTTCGGATTTGTCTCGCAAAACACTTGACGAAAGGTCTCGGTTCGGATTTAAGGTATTGGATTCGGATTTTTTTGAAAAAAACATTAAAAGTTTAAAAATCAAGTTTTTGGGCTTATTTTCACTCCTAGGCTATTATTAACCTCAATAACATTCAATAACAAGCATTTCCACTAATTTACAGTGTATTCTGAACACCTCACAATATAGTTATTAGTCCAAAACGTTGCAAAAAGGTATCTTTCTGGACTGCGTAGAGGAGTGGGTCACCACAATATCTTAAAAACCCTGAACTTTTATGATTCGCACCAATAATTGTACCTGGACTGCGTAGAGGAGTGGGTCACCACAATATATTAAAAACCCTGAACTTTTATGAATCGCACCAATAAATGTACCTGGACTGCGTAGAGGAGTGGGTCACCACAATATATATAATAAGAAAACCATCAACTAGTTTGATTCGCACCAATAAATGTACCTGGACTGCGTAGAGGAGTGGGTCACCACAATATATTAAAAACCCTGAACTTTTATGAATCGCACCAATAAATGTACCTGGACTGCGTAGAGGAGTGGGTCACCACAATATATATAATAAGAAAACCACCAACTTGTTTGATTCGCACCAATAAATGTACCTGGACTGCGTAGAGGAGTGGGTCACCACAATATATTAAAAACCCTGAACTTTTATGAATCGCACCAATAAATGTACCTGGACTGCGTAGAGGAGTGGGTCACCACAATATATATAATAAGAAAACCATCAACTTGTTTGATTCGCACCAATAAATGTACCTGGACTGCGTAGAGGAGTGGGTCACCACAATATATTAAAAACCCTGAACTTTTATGAATCGCACCAATAAATGTACCTGGACTGCGTAGAGGAGTGGGTCACCACAAGATATATTAAAAACCCTGAACTTTTATGATTCGCACCAATAAATGTACCTGGACTGCGTAGAGGAGTGGGTCACCACAATATATTAAAAACCCTGAACTTTTATGAATCGCACCAATAAATGTACCTGGACTGCGTAGAGGAGTGGGTCACCACAATATATTAAAAACCCTGAACTTTTATGATTCGCACCAATAATTGTACCTGGACTGCGTAGAGGAGTGGGTCACCACAATATATTAAAAACCCTGAACTTTTATGAATCGCACCAATAAATGTACCTGGACTGCGTAGAGGAGTGGGCACTGGGCACCACAATAAAATATATAAAAAACCTTCAACAGGTCTGCATTACACTACACATACGGCTGCTCCTCCATCCTCTCCATCATATACATGTTGGAGTTTTAGCGTGTGACAACCTCTTGTTTTTGATAATGTCAGTGCATTTTGAATATTTTTCAATTTGCCCCACACCACTGAATGTACTTTATCTATGATACGCATCTATCTATCTTGACTGCGTAGTGTGGTGGCCCCGGTACACAATTTGGTACCGAGGCCACAATATAATTAAAAAACCCTCCACGTGTCAGAATTCCACCAAACAAGTATCTGGACTGCGTAGTGGGGTGGCCCCGGTACCCAACTTGATACCGGGGCCACAATAAAATAAATACACCCTCCACGTGTCAGAATTCCACCAAACAAGTATCTGGACTGCGTAGTGGGGTGGCCCCGGTACCCAACTTGATACCGGGGCCACAATACCTCCTCCAAACATGCTACAGACAATTCGTCATTGAGATCCCATTAAGTATGTTAAAGACAGACAGGGTCCAAGTGTTATTAGTTGACTTTGTAAAGAAAAAAACTGTCCCTGTTGCACATAGTCGTGCAATGAAGACTTACTTTTTCATTTAAAGGCACGATCTTTCAAGTGTAGTGTTTGTAAGTCTAAGTCATATTATACTTTTGGTAAAATTGGTTTTTTTTGTTCCTCTTTATGTTAATTAATTAGTAATAGAATTAAAGTAGGAAATAGAATTAAATAGAATTAAAGTAGGAAATAGAGTGGTATAGAGTTGTAGTGTGGTATAGATAGAGTTGTCCACACAATATAATAATAAAACCCTCAACTGGTCTGAATTCCACCAAACAAGTATCTTGACTGCGTAGTGTGGTGGCCCCGGTACACAATTTGGTACCAAGGCCACAATATAATTAAAAAACCCTCCACGTGTCGGAATTCCACCAAACAAGTATCTGGACTGCATAGTGGGGTGGCCCCGGTACCCAATTTGATACCGGGGCCACAATACCTCCTCAAAACATGCTCCATACAATTCGTCATTGACAGACCCCAGACAGACAGGGTCGTAGTGTTATTGTTTGACTTTGTAAACCCAAAAAAATGTCCCTGTTGCACTTGCACATAGTCGTGCAATGAAGACTTACTTTTTCATTTAAAGGCACGATCTTTCAAGTGTAGTGTTTGTAAGTCTAAGTCATATTATACTTTTGGTAAAATTGGTTTTTTTTGTTCCTCTTTATGTTAATTAATTAGTAATAGAATTAAAGTAGGAAATAGAATTAAATAGAATTAAAGTAGGAAATAGAGTGGTATAGAGTTGTAGTGTGGTATAGATAGAGTGGTCCACACAATATAATAATAAAACCCTCAACTGGTCTGAATTCCACCAAACAAGTATCTTGACTGCGTAGTGTGGTGGCCCCGGTACACAATTTGGTACCGAGGCCACAATATAATTAAAAAACCCTCCACGTGTCGGAATTCCACCAAACAAGTATCTGGACTGCATAGTGGGGTGGCCCCGGTACCCAATTTGATACCGGGGCCACAATACCTCCTCAAAACATGCTCCATACAATTCGTCATTGACAGACCCCAGACAGACAGGGTCGTAGTGTTATTGTTTGACTTTGTAAACCCAAAAAAATGTCCCTGTTGCACTTGCACATAGTCGTGCAATGAAGACTTACTTTTTCATTTAAAGGCACGATCTTTCAAGTGTAGTGTTTGTAAGTCTAAGTCATATTATACTTTTGGTAAAATTGGTTTTTTTTGTTCCTCTTTATGTTAATTAATTAGTAATAGAATTAAAGTAGGAAATAGAATTAAATAGAATTAAAGTAGGAAATAGAGTGGTATAGAGTTGTAGTGTGGTATAGATAGAGTGGTCCACACAATATAATAATAAAACCCTCAACTGGTTTGAATTCCACCAAACAAGTATCTTGACTGCGTAGTGTGGTGGCCCCGGTACACAATTTGGTACCGAGGCCACAATATAATTAAAAAACCCTCCACGTGTCGGAATTCCACCAAACAAGTATCTGGACTGCATAGTGGGGTGGCCCCGGTACCCAATTTGATACCGGGGCCACAATACCTCCTCAAAACATGCTCCAGACAATTCGTCATTGACAGACCCCAGACAGACAGGGTCGTAGTGTTATTGTTTGACTTTGTAAACCCAAAAAAATGTCCCTGTTGCACTTGCACATAGTCGTGCAATGAAGACTGACTTTTTCATTTAAAGGCACGATCTTTAAAGTGTCAGAAAGAGAGAGAAGACACAGGAGAGGAGAGTTGTAGCTGGGGACCTGGGGTGGAAGCTCCCAGGCTCCCCCAGCATTGCCTGGAAGTCTGAGCGTGGTGACTGAGCCAGGGCAAGGAATGTGTGCCCTGGATGAGGGGGAGAACTCCATGCCACTATAGTGAACCCAAGAGAGAGGGGGACACTGCACATGGAAGAGGCCCTGGAGTGAGGGCTGCTACAAGAGGCATGGTAGCTGTAGTGTCAGATCCTGAGGCTGAGAGTACACAGAGTGACGTGTCAGAGCACAGGAGACATTATCCCCGCAGAGGAGGGATGAGCTGCAGTTGAGAGGTCTGTTGTTGAAATAGGACATGCACACTTTAACAAACCAATCATTTCAGCGACAGGGCCTACCAAACAACTTTGACTGAAATGATTGGTTTGTTTGGGCCCCCACACCAAAAAAGCTATTCATCTCTCCCTGTACAGACTAAACAGGCTCTACTGAGGCAAGATGTCGTCCTCATCCTCAACCTCTGATTCCTCTCCCCCTACAGTGTGTACTTCCTCCTCATCACACATTATCAATTCGTCCCCGCTGGACTCCACAACCACAGGTCCCTCTGTAGTATCTGGAGGGCAGTGCTGTACTTCATTGAGGAATTGATTATTCATTTTTATAAACATCATTTTTTCAACGTTGTGAGGAAGCAACCTCCTTCGCCGCTCACTGACCAGGTTCCCCGCTGCACTAAAAACTCTTTCCGAGTACACACTGGAGGGGGGACAACTCAGGTAAAATAGAGCCAGTTTGTACAGGGGCTTCCAAACTGCCTTTTTTTCCTGCCAGTAACAATATGGACTGTCTGACATGTCTACTTGGATGGTGTCAGCAAAGTAATCATCCACAATTTTTTCTATTGTGACAGCATCCAATGCAGCGAGAGTAGACATGTCTGCAATGGTTGGCAGGTCCTTCAGTCCGGACCAGATGTTATCAGCATCCCCGCCAGTGCCTCTTTTGGGAAAACTGAGCTTTTTCCTCGCAGCCATAGATGTGGAAGAAAATGAGGGTGGAGCTGTTGGCATGTCACGGTCCTCTTCAGAGGACAATCTCCTGACCAGCAGGTCTTTGCACCGCTGTAGATTTGTGTCCGCCGGAAACAGAGACACAACATACGCTTTAAACCGAGGATCGAGCACGGTGGCCAGAATGTATTCCTCTGACTTTAAAAGAGTGACCACCCTCGGATCCTGGCAAAGCGTACGAAGGGCTACATCCACAAGAGCTACATGCTTGCTGTAATCGCAATGGCTTACCAGCTCCTCCCTCACTTTCTCCAGCTGCTTCTGCAACAGCCTGATCAGGGGAATGACCTGACTCAAGCTGGCAGTGTCGGAACTGACTTCTCGTGTGGCAAGTTCAAATGGCTGCAGAACCTTGCACAACACGGAAATCAGTCTCCACTGCGCTTGACTCAGGCGCATCCCCACTCCTTTGCCTATGTCGTAGGTGGCTGTGTAGGCCTGAATGGCCTTTTGCTGCTCCTCCATCCTCTGCAGCATATAGAGGGTGGAGTTCCAGCGCGTCACAACCTCTTGTTTGAGGTGATGGCAGGGCAGGTTCAAGCTTTTTTGATGTGCCTCTAGTCTGCGGTAGGCACTGGCTGAATGCCGAAAGTGTCCAGCAATTTTGCGCGCCACCGCAAGCATCTCCTGCACACCCCTGTCACTCTTCAGGTAATGCTGCACCACCAAATTAATGGTGTGGGCAAAACATGGGACGTGCTGGAAATTGCCCATATTTAATGCCCGCACAATGTTACTGGCATTGTCTGACACCACAAATCCCCATGAGAGTCTAAGTGGGGTAAGCCACTGGGAGATAATTTCCCTCATTTTCTCTAATATGTTGGCAGCGTTGTGCCTCTTATTAAAGCCTGTAATGCACAATGTTGCCTGCCTTTGCATGAGCAGCCATTTTGTAGATGCTGCTACTGATGCAGCTGTTGCTGTTGCTGCGGAAGGGGATGCATCTACCCAGTGGGCTGTCACAGTCATATAGTCCTTCGTTTGCCCAGAACCACTTGTCCACATGTCCGTGGTTAAGTGGACAGTGGGTACAACCGCATTTTTAAGAGCACTGAGGACACTTGATCGTACTTCTCTGTACATTTTTGGTATCGCCTGCCTAGTGAAGTGGAATCTCGAGGGGATTTGGTACCGGGGACACAATACCTCCATCAACCCTCTAAATCCCACTCCACTGATGGCGGACACCGGGCGCACGTCTAACACCAACATTGCAGTTACAGCCGCAGTTATACGCTTTGCAATAGGGTGACTACTATCGTATTTGGTGGTCATGGCAAACGACTGTTGGACGGTCAATTGTTTGGTGAAAGACTTAGCGGTCTTACGACTTCCCCTCTGGGAAGATGACCGACTAACAGCAGCAACAGCAGCAGTGGCAGTAGTAGGCGTACCGCTGCAGGATTCCTCGGATGAATCCCGTATTGAGGAGGACTCAGTCTGGCTGGTGACTTGGGCTGCAGGACTGAATCTGATGGAGATTGTGGAGGAAGTTGACGAGGAGGGTGTTGCTGGTGTGTATCCAACTGGACCACGGGATTTAGGTGTCCCTGTACCGAGGAGGGTCCTAGCCCCAGTTCCTGAACTAACCACTGAACTATGAAGGTTATTCAGGTGACGTATAAGGGAGGATGTTCCTAGGTGGGCAAGATCCTTACCCCTGCTTATTTGAGCTTTACATAAGCTACATATTGCCATACATTGGTTGTCTGGATTTGGATAAAAATAACTCCAGACCGAAGAGGTGCATTTTTTGGTCTTCTGACCAGGCATGACGATGGGCTTTTTCATCCCATGGACATCAGCTGTTTCCCCCCCTGGTGCCTCATTTACAATAACCACATCACCATCCTCATCATCAAGTTCCTCCACAGCGCCAGCTACATCATCAATAGCCTCCTCCCGAGCCACCTCTTCCCGTACAGTGATGGGAAGGTCAGGCTTGACAACCACCAACACCCTTGGACTCGCCTTGGGGATTTGTGATAATTTCTCTTTAGAAGGCAGAGTTGTTTGCTGTTTTGTTGCTGACAGCATAACTCTCTTCAATTTTTTGTAGGGGGGGGGAGGAGGAGGAGGGCTAAGATCCGTGGGTGAAGCTGAACCACTAGTCATGAACACGGGCCAGGGCCTAAGCCGTTCCTTGCCACTCCGTGTCGTAAATGGCATATTGGCAACTTTACGTTTCTCCTCAGATGATTTTAAGTTTCTCTTTTTGCTACTTTTTCTTAACTTGGGCTTTTTGGATTTTACATGCCCGGTACTACGAGATTGGGCATCGGGCTTGGAAGACGACGTTGATGGCATTTCATCGTCTATGTCATGACTAGTGGCAGCAGCTTCAGCATTAGGAGGAAGTGGGTCTTGATCTTTCCCTACTTTATCCTCCAAATTTTTGTTCTCCATTATATGTAGCACAAGATACTGCAGAATGTGTGAACTTGGTAATATTGCAGTACCAATGGACTTATAATGCTGGATTGGTTTTGCAAAATTGGTTATAATTATTATATTTTTTTTTTTTTTTTTAATTTTTTTTTTTTTTTTACTTTTTTTTTATTTTTTACAAACTTGGGAATAATGGGGAAATAACTATGCCCTTAGAAGCACAGAGCACAGGACACAGCACCACTGGACTGAACAGGACACGGCACAGGACCCAGCAGCACTACGGAACTCAGCAGGACAGAGCACAGGACACAGCACCACTGGACTGATACTGCAGAATGTGTAAACTTTGTAATATTGCAGTACCACTGGACTTTTACTGCTGAATGTGTGAACTTGGTAATATTGCAGTACCAATGGACTTATAATGCTGGATTGGTTTTGCAAATTTGGTTATAATTATTATATATATTTTTTTTTTTTTAATTTTTTATTTTTTTTTACTTTTTTTTATTTTTTACAAACTTGGGAATAATGGGGAAATAACTATGCCCTTAGAAGCACAGAGCACAGGACACAGCACCACTGGACTGAACAGGACACGGCACAGGACCCAGCAGCACTACGGAACTCAGCAGGACAGAGCACAGGACACAGCACCACTGGACTGATACTGCAGAATGTGTAAACTTTGTAATATTGCAGTACCACTGGACTTTTACTGCTGAATGTGTGAACTTGGTAATATTGCAGTACCAATGGACTTATAATGCTGGATTGGTTTTGCAAATTTGGTTATAATTATTATATATTTTTTTTTTTTTTTTATTTTTTATTTTTTTTTACTTTTTTTTTATTTTTTACAAACTTGGGAATAATGGGGAAATAACTATGCCCTTAGAAGCACAGAGCACAGGACACAGCACCACTGGACTGAACAGGACACGGCACAGGACCCAGCAGCACTACGGAACTCAGCAGGACAGAGCACAGGACACAGCACCACTGGACTGATACTGCAGAATGTGTAAACTTTGTAATATTGCAGTACCACTGGACTTTTACTGCTGAATGTGTGAACTTGGTAATATTGCAGTACCAATGGGCTTATACTGCAGGATTGGTTGTGAAAATTTTGTGGTAATTAAAAAATATTAAAGTAGTTTTTGGTATTTTATAAAAAAAACTTTTTTTTATTTTTTTAAACACAGGGGAATATTGGGGAAATAACTATGCCCTTAGAAGCACAGAGCACAGGACACAGCACCACTGGACTGAACAGGACACAGCACAGGACCCAGCAGCACCACTGACCTCAGAAGGACAGAGCACAGCACACAGCACCACTGGACTGATACTGCAGAACACAGCACAGCACAGCACAGCACAGCACAGCACAGCACTAAACAGCACAGCACTAAACAGCACAGCACAGCACAGCACAGCACAGCACTAAACAGCACAGAACTAAACAGCACAGAACTAAACAGCACAGAACTAAACAGCACAGAACTAAACAGCACAGAACTAAACAGCACAGAGGACCACCTAACACACCCTCCCTCTACCCTGATCAATGCCCGAGTGAAGATGGCGGCGACTAGCGGGGAATTTATAGGATCCGAGTATCGCGAGATCCGACAACGGGATTATGAGTCAGAGCCTCAGTTTCACTTTTGAATTTGGCGCCAATACCCGGATCTGTCTCGGATCCGACTCGGATCCGCAACGTTCGGGTGGGCTCGGATTTCAGAAATCCGAGCGCGCTCATCCCTAATATATATATATATATATCTCTTCCCACTTGTGTTTCTAGTGAGTGTATTGTGGATGTCTGTATTGGAGAATTTGATTGTTGTCTTTAACCAGAACAAACTAACACAATACTCCAACATTCCATAGATTGATGTCCACACTAAGGTAAAGTTTATGCTGCTGAATACATAGTTATATGATTGTCTCTAATAGAGATGAGCGGGCTCGGATATCTGAAATCCGAACCCACCCGAACGTTGCCGATCCGAGCCGGATCCGAGACAGATCCGGGTATTCCCACCAATTGCAAAACTGAAACTGAGGCTCTGAGTCATAATCCCGCTGTCGTATCTCGCGATACTCATATTCTATAAATTCCCCGCTAGCCGCCGCCATCTTCACTCAGGCATTGATCAGGGTAGAGGGAGGTTGTGTTAGGTGGTCCTCTGTCCTGGTAGATCTCGTGCTGTGCTGTGCTGTGTTCTGCTCAGTCCAGTGGTGCTGTGTCCTGTGCTCTGTCCTTCTGAGTTCAGTGGTGCTGCTGGGTCCTGTGCTGTGTCCTGTGCTCTGTCCTTCTAAGGGCATTGTTATTTCCCCATTATTCCCAAGGTATAATTTTTTTTAAAAAAAAAGTTATAAAAAAAATAAAAAATAAATAATTATAAAAAAAAATAAATTAAAAAAAAATATCCAAAAACAATCCTGCAGTATAAGTCCAGTGGTACTGCTATATTACAAAGTTCACTGATTCAGCAGTATAAGTCCAGTGGTACTGCTATATTACAAAGTTCACTGATTCAGCAGTATAAGTCCAGTGGTACTGCTATATTACAAAGTTCACTGATTCAGCAGTATAAGTCCAATGGTACTGCTATATCACAGAGTTCACTGATTCAGCAGTATAAGTCCAGTGGTACTGCTATATTACAAAGTTCACTGATTCAGCAGTATAAGTCCAGTGGTACTGCTATATTACAAAGTTCACTGATTCTGCAGTATAATTCCAGTGGTACTGCTATATTACAAAGTTCACTGATTCAGCAGTATAAGTCCAGTGGTACTGCTATATTACAAAGTTCACTGATTCAGCAGTATAAGTCCAGTGGTACTGATATATTACAAAGTTCACTGATTCAGCAGTATAAGTCCAGTGGTACTGCTATATTACAAAGTTCACTGATTCAGCAGTATAAGTCCAGTGGTACTGATATATTACAAAGTTCACTGATTCAGCAGTATAAGTCCAGTGGTACTGCTATATTACAAAGTTCACTGATTCAGCAGTATAATTCCAGTGGTACTGCTATATTACAAAGTTCACTGATTCAGCAGTATCAGTCCAGTGGTGCTGTGTCCTGTGCTCTGTCCTGCTGAGTTCCGTAGTGCTGCTGGGTCCTGTGCCGTGTTCTGCTCAGTCCAGTGGTGCTGTGTCCTGTGCTCTGTCCTTCTGAGTTCAGTGGTGCTGCTGGGTCCTGTGCTGTGTCCTGTGCTCTGTCCTTCTAAGGGCATTGTTATTTCCCCATTATTCCCAAGGTATAATTTTTTTTAAAAAAAAAGTTATAAAAAAAATAAAAAATAAATAATTATAAAAAAAAATAAATTAAAAAAAAATATCCAAAAACAATCCTGCAGTATAAGTCCAGTGGTACTGCTATATTACAAAGTTCACTGATTCAGCAGTATAAGTCCAGTGGTACTGCTATATTACAAAGTTCACTGATTCAGCAGTATAAGTCCAGTGGTACTGCTATATTACAAAGTTCACTGATTCAGCAGTATAAGTCCAGTGGTACTGCTATATCACAGAGTTCACTGATTCAGCAGTATAAGTCCAGTGGTACTGCTATATTACAAAGTTCACTGATTCAGCAGTATAAGTCCAGTGGTACTGCTATATTACAAAGTTCACTGATTCTGCAGTATAATTCCAGTGGTACTGCTATATTACAAAGTTCACTGATTCAGCAGTATAAGTCCAGTGGTACTGCTATATTACAAAGTTCACTGATTCAGCAGTATAAGTCCAGTGGTACTGATATATTACAAAGTTCACTGATTCAGCAGTATAAGTCCAGTGGTACTGCTATATTACAAAGTTCACTGATTCAGCAGTATAAGTCCAGTGGTACTGATATATTACAAAGTTCACTGATTCAGCAGTATAAGTCCAGTGGTACTGCTATATTACAAAGTTCACTGATTCAGCAGTATAATTCCAGTGGTACTGCTATATTACAAAGTTCACTGATTCAGCAGTATAAGTCCAGTGGTACTGCTATATTACAAAGTTCACTGATTCAGCAGTATAAGTCCAGTGGTACTGATATATTACAAAGTTCACTGATTCAGCAGTATAAGTCCAGTGGTACTGCTATATTACAAAGTTCACTGATTCAGCAGTATAAGTCCAGTGGTACTGATATATTACAAAGTTCACTGATTCAGCAGTATAAGTCCAGTGGTACTCTCCTGTGCCGCATATCATTTTTAAAGGCTTTGCCGAGTGTGTGTGGCTTAGGGGTACGCTCTCTTGTGCTACATATAATGGAAAACAAAAATTTGGAGGATAAAGTAGGGAAAGATCAAGACCCACTTCCTCCATGCTGCAGAGGATGTAGGAGCAGGCAGCTGTGCAGTGGAATTCAGACCATTTGAAGGCGGAGGTATTGTGGCCCCGGTACCAAATTGTGTACCGGGACCACTGCACTATGCAGTCCAGAAAGCTACCTCGGTGAAACGTTTTGGACTAAAAACAATATTGTGAGGTGTGAGGTGTTCAGAATAGACTGGGAATTAGTGGAAATGATTGTTATTGAATGTTATTGAGGTTAATAATAGCGTAGGAGTGAATATAAACCAAAAAAATTGTTTTTAACACTTTTTATGTTTTTTTCAAAATAAATCCGAATCCAAAACCTTAAATCCGAACCAAAACCTTTCGTCAGGTGTTTTGTGAAACAAATCCGAACCCAAAACCTCAAGCAAATCCGAATCCAAAACACAAAACACGAGACACCAAAAGTGGCCGGTGCACATCCCTAGTCTCTAGTAGAGTAGAACAGCTGAGATTAATAGATATTTTCCACGCCTGGAGTTTCTGTAGCTCTGTCAAGCAAAAATAAGAGGTGGTTAGGAATGCACAGACTCATAATGGGGGGGGATTAGCTAAGTGGACACATAAGAATGATCTATGCACCCCTATGTTTTGCACTGTTATAATTGGCCTTTAAATGTCTGTTTATGATCTTTCCACTTATTTAACATAGTAACAACCTGGGCTGGATTAAGTAATCGGTATTAAAGGTTGTTGGTTTTATTTGTTTATTTCAGCTTTGGGTACTGTAGGAAGAAGAGACGCAGGACTCCTGTAGGATGAGAACGGAACCATTTCAATGACTACGTGAGACACCACATTGGATGGGCACACCCCGTCTGTTCTGTGATCTGATACCAAGGCAGAACAAAGAGAGCGTCATGTCATTATACACCTGGATTTGCATCTATGGTCTCTTCTGCTTTCTCCCATAGTTCTTACAGTTGATACAATGTAGCTTCTGTTTTTTATGGACATTCTATTCTACCATACATTAATCATTTGCCATGCTGTTCATTTGTTTCTCATAAATAAGACTACACCTGCTTTTATTTTATTGTCTAAATGTATGCAATAGGTCTGTAGTTGGACAGACCTCGGTGCTAAAGATTTGTTCCTGAAAATGTTTGTCCCTGAAATTATCCCTATTTTTCTTTTTTTTTTTTTTTAGCACTGGCCAACTGCAAAAGTAAAATTTCTGCTTTTCTGTTTATTAGATACAGTTTTGACCAACGTTTATTGCATTAATAGGATGAGTGAGGATAAGTTCCTGAAAATGTCTCACTGCTTTAAGCACTGAAAAGGAAAATGTTTTGCTCTCTATGAAATGAGTAAACTTCATATTACAAGGAGTTTGCCGATATGCTATTAATAAAGGTTGCGCTGATGTAGAGGTGGTCGAAGTTGCAACACGAGTTACGCGGTGATACAGGCCGATACGCAGTGGTGTGGATTTCAGGTAAAGCAATTCTTCAAATCATAGTCACGATTGTGTTCGCTAATAAAAGTCGCGATTGCATCCGGGTTTACGCCAGGCCTACGTCGCATACACTTACGCTCATGTTTATAACCATTTGTTTTGTTTGCCATTTTGCTATTAGCCACAAAAGCACAATATAGGCCTGGGCTACTAAGAAAGCAATTATCAGCGCAAAATAGCCAATCACAAGCCGTTCGCATCATCTACATCCGCTATTTGCACCTGACCGTGATCACCCGCAAATAAAGTGGCTTGGACAGGTGTATATGCATCTATGGGGTCTATTTATCAACGATTTTTCCTGTGTTAAACACCCGAAAACAACAGTTTTCGGGTGTTTACCGTGAAATTACTATGTATCATTGAAGCATTGCAGCAGTTATCTCAGATATCTGCTGCTTTGCATTTCCTATCGGTTTTCTGAACACACCCCATAACAGTGAATGGGAAGTGCTCAGAACCGCTATGTATTAAAAGCTAACTAGAGAAAATTTTCTCTTTTTTTACATGTTAATGTGCGCCATCTGAAGCTGGCGCCATCTGAAGCTGGCGTACATTAACATATCTGAAAACTTTCGCACTGTCCAGCTCTGATCTGAAGAGCAGAGCTGGACAGCGCATGTGTGGAGGGATCATGTGATCCCTCCCTGTCACTCATCCTGCAGTTTGCCGGCCAGGATGTTACTGCGCATGCACCAACTTTTCAGTCGGCACATGCGCACTAGCAAAAAAGGAAAAAAAAAAAAGAGAAGATCACCGCAGCCTTTAAACTTGAGAAAAGTCTGCGGTGATCAGGTGAGTCACTTCTCAGGGACAGCAGGTTATCGGCACTGCTGTCCCTGAGAAATTTTTTAATACATAGCCGTTACTTTTCAATCCTTATCAAGGAAAATAAGGATTGAAAAGTAACAAGTGAAAAAAACGAAGGGTCATAAATAGACCCCTATGTCTCTGTCTCCATCTGTTCGCAATGGCGAGAAAACGCCCTTACTGTACTTGGCCTCTGTTAAAACGCTCCTTCCCTCCCCTGCCTGACCTCTAACGGGCATAAGTGCCGGAATCACAGAAATCTACATAGACGCATAGGTGCAGTCACTCTACTGGGCATGCGCAGAGCGACTGCACTCAAGATACGGCGACCCAGGCTGGCGTAGTACTCACTCTGCATCAGGCCAATTGTTTTTAAGTTTGCATTTCGAAGAAGCCATTGAGCTGGAATGACGATTATCAATTCACTCTGCAGATAGGTCTGGGAACTCGTAAGTCCACAATACGTAGGGAAACGTGTAAAGTTTTGCGAGGATGGTTTTAACAAACAATTCTCTGATTTCTCTTCTCTCAGTCAGGATGTACAATGCTTTATCCTGCTAGATGCCGGTTTCAGTATGACTGAGGATCGAAAAGAATAAAGGACTTTTAGTTCAGTGAACGATGTTAGGTACATAGAATTTGTGTATTGCAGTGCTGGCTATTGTTTGAAGATGGAGCAGTTCTTTTTGGTTGAATGGGACTCTAACATCCCCTAGCGCAGGAGGTGAACTGGTAGCATAAAGGTCCTATTAAAAATTAAATTTTTGCTTTGTGGTCTGCTAACACCAGGTTACGCTACTGACGGCATCGACAGAGCATAAAACTTGTGCAGACTCCTCCAATCTTCTGTGCCTCAGTCATTTCTAAGTACTCTCCTGCAGGGCTGCATTAAACATCCAGATGCACCGTCACACACAACCAGGGCAATACTCAAATACAATTTAATGTTATTGTTAAGGTTTCCTATAAAACGGTGGGTCTGTTGGGCAAAAGGGCACAAATATGTTCTGTTACTAGATACGGGCATATTTATTATAGAAAAGTTCCTTGTTGCTATTAGGTCTAAAATGCTTGATTTACTGTTTAGGTGCTGTGCTCAGTCCATAGTGGACAACCACATAGACCTGTAGATGACATTAATGCTTTCGAAATTGGCGACTACATCCAGACTGGCGGCTACAAATGTTTGGTGACAATTGTTGCTTATACTTCCTCACTTGAACTCGCCATGCAAGTAGTTGACAATGAAAATAATACTTCTTCATTGATATAGCTATCTCTGATTAGGACACAAAAAAAGTACTTTACATTGTTTGCAGAGGGCGAGGCAGCCTCCTTGGGCGTACTCAGCTGCTATTCTACGGAATCATTCCCTGGCCCCATTGGAGCTTACGTCTAAATTCTATAACAGAGGCCAATTATTTCACCAGCATGTTTCTGGACTGGGAGAACATGCATATTCCAGACAGACAGGGCAATGGTACTAATGAAACACATGACCTCAGGGTTCTGAATGTGAGAGGAGATACTATAACCCCTACGCATTTCTCCACTGAGGGCGGTTGGGAGGGCTGGTTGACGATAGAGTGCCAGAAAGCTTCCTTGTGTAAAGTCATGAGTAATAAAATTTTATCTTTTGATTACCAATGATTCAAACTACTCACGTAAAGGACAATTACAAGTAAGGTCAGTGTTTTCTTCTAGCAAAGAGCTAAAATCCTTTCTTAGGTGTTTTATCAACCAGATTTCAATTTCTGCCCTACCAGTTTCTGCCAGTCCCCGCCCTGTCCTATTTTCTGAGAGTCAAACACTCATAGAGAGTTTGTTCAAGGATTGTGATGTCCTCGTGGCTGCCAAGCCCGTCCTAATATTGTGTTGCTATAGTTTCTGTTTTGTCAGATATTTCATCTGTAGTTTTCATTTTTTTTTATACCAGTTATGTGACTCATAACATTCTTGGGCACCGAAGAGCAATGGATCGGTGCCCACAGCTAGCTATAACAGTGTAGGAATATAATGTATAATAATGTTATATTATAGAGTGTGCGACAAATTCCTATTATTATAAATTCACCATTACCTGGTGGGACAGCATGGTGACTAAGTGGTGGTTAGCACTTCTGCCTTACAGCACTGGGGTCATGAGTTAAATTCCCGACCATGGCCTTATCTGTGTGGAGTTTGTATGTTCTCCCCGTGTTTGCCTGGGTTTCCTTCGGGTGCTCCGGTTTCCTCCCACACTCCAAACTCCAAAAACATACTGGTAGGTTAATTGGATGCTAACAAATTGACACTAGTCTGTCTCTGTGTGTGTGTGTGTTAGTTGGCTGCCAACAAATTGACCCGTGTGTGTGTGTTAGGGAATTTAGACTGTAAGCTCCAATGGGGCAGGGACTGGTGTGAGTGAGTTCTCTGTACAGCGCTGCGGAATTAGTGGCGCTATATAAATAAATGGTAATAATAATAATAATACATGCATCATGCCCTCATCCTTTCATCCCTGCCACCACATCATCATCACCTTTCAACATAATCTTCTGCAACTTGTTATACACCAGTCACCTTGTGCCTCAATAAGAGTTTGTTTAGTGAGCACTTAGAAGGTTAGTGAAAAAAAGTTCTCCTGCCAAGATTACAGACAGAACATAGCGATGTCAAACCCTCTGATTATCGCGTAGGCATCGGGATCAGTGCTCCCAGTGCCTGCACACAACTTCTGTTCAAACGGACAGTGGGAGAAGTCTTGGGTTAGTCCCCAATTCCGGAAATATCGACCATGCACATTTTGGACTTACACAAAGGCCTTATGAACAACAGCATCATGCAGGATTAATTATACCTCTTCCCGCACATTAATCAGAGCAGTTACCTCACGCTGTTATCCTTATAGAACCCTGCCTGTGCACATTATTATAGAACGCAGGATTCTATCCAATGGAATCCTATCCAATCGGCTGACTAGGCTGCAGCCTTGGGGGCGAGACTTTCGAGGGGACAGGGTTTGAAACATTTTTGGAAACTGAAACTGAAATTCATATTAAAATATTACAGAATAGTTGTTTTCCAAAGTCAAAAGAGAACATGAAAGAAAAATGTATTATTATTATTACCATTTATTTATATAGCGCCACTAATTCCGCAGCGCTGTACAGAGAACTCACTCACATCAGTCCCTGTCCCATTGGAGCTTACAGTCTAAATTCCCTAACATACACACAGACTAGGGTCAATTTGTTAGCAGCCAATTAACCTACCAGTATGTTTTTTGAGTGTGGGAGGAAACCCACGCAAACACGGGGAGAACATACAAACTCCACATAGATAAGGCCATGGTCGGGAATTGAACTCATGACCTCACTGCTGTAAGCCAGAAGTGCTAACCACTTAGTCACCATGCTGCCCGTAGTAGGGTTTTAACCTTAACATATTCCCATGGTAAAGGTTGAAGACAATGAGTCATCCTTGGTCGGGCGCTTGAAGATAAGCGAGTAGGACAGACAAGGATTGCAACGGGCGCAGGCGTGACAGCCGCCTCCCCCTTCATATCTTCACCCTCAGTTCAGGCTTCTGTTCTGCAACACAGATCTGATTTTAGTGTTGAGTGACAAAGATTGACGTGATTCTTTTAAAGAGCCAAGAAGAGCTGCGTTTCGAAAAAGCAGTGGAATATAACCATTGGTGGGGCTGTAGCAGGAAGCCAGATTTTCAATTAAGGACAAGTCTGGCATAGAACACAAGGGGGCGCTATGAGAGTATTAGCCTAGGGCGGCAAGAACCCTTAATCAGGCCTTGATGAAGCACGTAGCTGAATGTGCCATAAGGGTTTCAGAACTAACCCATTTGCAGGTGGCACCTGAAAGCCGTAGGTCGGCTATTCAGGGAAGGGATCTTTTAAGCTCGTTGAACTTGTTCAATCTTGTTCTCAGTTCAAAAGATAGAGAAAGCCCCAATGTGGAAGTGAAGTGCTCGCGTTGACAGCTGACTTGTTCGTGTCATGCAGGAGAATTACTGCTCACATTGCAGCTCAGTAACCAATATTTAATACTGTAATGGGAATTCAGTGCATTAATGGATGAAAACTGACACCACCAAATGGGAAAAAACAACTCTACAAGTGTTTCAAGGGTGCACACATAATAAATCATATTTATAGCAACAATCGTATCAACAAATAAGGTGTGTTTCTTAACATATATCACTGTGGCAGGCTATAAGAAGAATGTTAGTATTCACCATTTGCCCTTGTTTTTCTTCAGGCTGCTGTTAATGATTTATGATCTGATATAACATATTTGAGGTAGACCTAAACCAGGGTTTCCCAAACCCAGTCCTCAGGGCTCCCCAACAGTACATGTTTTCCATATCTCCTTGCTGGGGCACAGGTGTATTCATTACTGACTGACACATTGTAACAGATCCACAGGTGGTCCTAATTATGTCACATGTGATCCGGAAAACCTGCACTGTTGGGGAGCCCTGAGGACTGGGTTTGGGAAACCCTGGTTTACTCCAATTAATGGTTCAAAAGAATTAAGAAAACGCAGCCAGCTTACACGGAGAATGTATACAACTCAATCCAGAAGCATACATGTGGTTACAACGAGCAGGTTTTTATAGATTTCCAGTTATTCAGCTTATGCATAGTGTGGTAATATTAATTTAAGCTCGTGCCTGTTCCGAGAACCTCTAAGGACGTAGCGACTTAAAGTTGACGTTCCTTAAATTCATTAGTTGACTTGATTGAAGAGAGTCTTATAGTCTCATCTTATTTCCCCAAGAAGTTTTTAATTCCAGGAACAGGTAGTAAACTTATTTTCATAATTAAAAAGATCATTAAGTGCCAAAAGCTGACTTTCGTTATACATGCCAACTTCCTGCTAGAGACAGGGTGCGGACAGATTTATCAAAATTAATATATATTCTTACTCAAAGAAAGGATTGACTGCATACAAATGCCAAAATAAAAGAAGCAGAATAATAAATCCTGGACTACCATGGCAACCACAGTCATGTAGCACATTATGTAGTGAGCAAAAAGCCTAATGTGCCTATGAGCCCTGTCTGCACTGTGACACCCTCCTTCCCCCCCTCTGGCATCACATGACATGCTGTGAGCTTGTGTCTGTGTAGCAGACTAGCTGTGCCTGGGTCTGGCAACCCTTTTTGTTTGCCCATGAGAGAGCTTTTGAAAAGGAGATAATGATTTGTATAAAGAGGAGAGCTAAGAAAAATGAATAAACAAATGCATTCTTAAAGGATACTTAACTTGATATTGAAAGAAAACAATTCTTCTGTGTTGGGCTACAGCTCTAACAAAATTATCTACAGTCCTACATCTAGATATTGTCTGAAACCCTCAACTCATACATATAATGGACAATTCTAAGGATTTATTTTGTATCATCAGCTCTCCTAACTCAGTAGTAAATCCATCCTTTAAAATGAAAAGACACAAGCAAAATAAAACACTCATATTAAAGCTTTATAAAAGAGACGTTTATACATGTTCCTTTGCTGCCGGGGGCTGCCATGAAGGTCTATGTCTAATGGTTATCTACTGTATACAATAGCAAGAAAAAACACATTGCTATTTTTTTTAATGAACAAGTAACAGTCTACATTGCTGCTAACAATTTATTCATTCAAGTCACTCAATAGATATGTAGTGTCTCTGTGGCTTCATCTGAAAATTGAAAGAAAAATGAAATACCAACACACACTTCAATCATTCCCTAAACTTAGTTGATAGAGGTGGAACATTAAGGTCATGTATTCTTCAAGGGGAATTCCACTTTAAATGCAAAACTAACCAATTTCCTTTCTTTCCAATAATAAAAAATCAGGTAGGGTGGGGATTGTCAAATACCTGGCATCACCATCAAAGTACTTTTGTTGAAAAGGGAGGTGGTTTTGTTACGTTCATATATGAAATGGAAACCCCTTTATTATAAAAAAAAAGTAATAGTTAAAGATACAATGAAGTTTTAATTATCTTCGGTATTCCCCTCCAGTAGTTTTCCCAAAAGACTCCAACTCTTCAGGGCTGTGATCCTCTTGACTAAATCAGGCTTTAGGTAGACTATCCTACTAACACCTCCACTTTTCATTTTTTAGAAAGTTTTATATATTCACCCCTTTGTCTAGAACAATCCGTCCTCCAAAACTGATAAACCATGCAAGAAGGGCAGGTCAAGAAGAAAGACTATTGTCTAGAGTTTGCTAGAAAAGTTGTGGGTTACCCACCTGCCAAGTGGAGAAAGATTCTATGATACCCAAATTGTAACTTTTTGGCCTCAAGCTAGATGCAAGTATTACGTGCAAGCCTAACGCTGCATCATCTGTAGATCACTATCCCTGCCATGGTAGCAGCAACATACTGCTATAGGGGGGGTGCTTCTATGCTTCAATGGCTGGGCAATGTAATAGGGCAAAATTGATGGTGCAAGCTATAGTTAAATCTTGGATGAACACCTGCTGCATTGTGCAATAGACCTAGGACTGGGGAGAAAATTTGGATTCCAGCAGGACAATGACCCAAAGTATTTAGCAAAGGCCATATTGGGCAGCATGGTGGCTAAGTGGTTAGCACTTCTGCCTTACAGCACTGGGCTCATGAGTTTAATTCCCGGCCATGGCCTTATCTGTGAGGAGTTTGTATGTTCTCTCCGTGTTTGCGTGGGTTTCATCCAGGTGCTCTGGTTTCCTCCCACACTCCAAAAACATACTGGTAGGTTAATTGGCTGCTAACAAATTGACCATAGTTTGTGTATGTGTGTTTGTGTGTGTGTGTTAGGGAATTTAGACTGTAAGCCCCAATGGGGCAGGGACTGATGTGAGTGAGTTCTCTGTACAGCGCTGCGGAATCAGTGGCGCTATATAAATAAATAAATGATGATGATGATGATATTGGAGTGGCTGAAAATCACAAAAAATAAATGTCAGGCCTCAATCCATAACTTCCTAATAGTTGAAAATGGCTAAAATTCAACAAAATAAGACTGTGATTCACTCACACCACGCCCAGATCCACTCTCATCTGCCAAGCCACATTCATATAAAGCCAATTCCCCCGTCTGAGCCTGGGAATTGGTACAATCTGAATTGTTGGGAGCTTTGGAATCAGGAATCTTTGGAATTATTTGAAAGTTGCTGTTTTCCAACAGACACCGTCCAACTCGATGGAGGATAGAGGAGACTTCCTGATAGATGTAATTACTGCTAAATGTACTTCCACAAGGTATTAAAGCTAAGAGTGTGTGAATACTAATGTAATAAACTATTGTCTGTTTCTCAGGTAAGTCTATTTTGAATCCAGCACATAATAAAATAAAATTTGAGCGGAGGTCAAAGGTGTCAATACTTGTCATAGCCAACGCATACACACCCTCGCACACTCAATCTCAAGCTATGCAGACCAGTAGCGACACGTTGATGGACAGAAAGAAAGGAATATCCTGAGGGAACCAGAGTAACACTTTCCTCTCCTGTGAATTGAGGTTTGTGAGGAGTATTGTCGCTCACATCTCTCAGTGTTTCTTCACCTGAACTCCACCTCACAATGTTCAAAAATGAATTTTAACTGTCAGGACTGAAGATGACAATTTGGCGAAGCTTTAATTTGTCTTAATTACTTCTAGAGCTTTCCCTTTACACATTACCAGTCATAGCATCTCCAGGGCTGTGTGAGAGGAGTCATTTAAAATTGGGCACTTATAAAATACGGAATACATGTTGCAACGACGCGGTTAGTTCACATTATGTAATATGTCGCCAAGTAATATTATGCAAATATGCAACCTGCTTCGGAACTAACTGCAATCCCTTGAAACTCCCTTTTTCTTGCAGCGAAGTATATGATGTCGATTTAAAACTAGTCTCCCAGTCTTCCTAATAGTTTAATCCTTGGGCGTGTCACTTTATGGCACCCCAAAGTGGGACATACTAAATCATACTTTCCTACTTTTAGGCACTGAAGTCCGGGAGATCCCGGACAGGGAGCAGCACAGTGGCCTAGTGGTTAGCACGTCTGCCTCACAGCACTGGGGTCATGAGTTTGATTCCCGACCATGGCCTTATCTGTGTGGAGTTTGTATGTTCTCCCTGTGTTTGCGTGGGTTTCCTCCGGGTGCTCCGGTTTCCTCCCACACTCCAAAAACATACTTGTAGGTTAATTGGTTGCAATCGAAAATTGACCCTAGTTTCTCCCTCTCTGTCTGTCTGTCTGTGTGTGAGTGTGTGTCTATAGTAGGGAATTTAGACTGTAAGCTCCAATGGGGCAGGGACTGATGTGAATGAGTTCTCTGTACAGCGCTGCGGAATTAGTGGCGCTATATAAATAAATGATGATGATCATACTTTCCTACTTTTAGGCACTGAAGTCCGGGAGATCCCGGACAGGGAGCATGACCAGAGGGCGGGGCGCGGTCAATCGTGTCATTTTGGCCCTGCCCCCTGCATTGAAAATGATGTTTTGGCACAGGGGCGGGGCCAAAATTACGCGATTAACCGCGAATCGCATTATTTTGACCAGCTATTTGCCAGATGCGGGAGAATTGCTTGCTCTCCCGGAACTAAGGAAAAAAAAATATAGGTATTAAAGGTAGCCTGAAAGTATATAAGGATATACTTTATTATTTTAAGGAATGGGGTAAACATGATATATGCTATTACAGCGTGTTATTAAACATGGAATAAAATTCAGGAAACGCAATAAACATGATATATATTACCAGAAGTGAAATAAAGGGAACAGACTTTGCAGGAAACAGAAAAAAAACAGGTTATATGTTAGTGGAAATGGTATAAGGGACATGGCCCTCGGGAACATGATAAGCGTCACATCGTGTTATAAATGGAAAAAAGTCGTGACCTACAGGAAACGGATCCATATAACATTAGATGCGCGCTAAAGGTGACATGAAGATGGAATAAAAGGTGGATGACAACAAGGAAGCTTGGAATTACTACAAGGAAACATGTTCTAGGCTACTAGGGCATGTTATTAGAGATTTAATACAATGGGACTTATCCTGTAGGAGATTTAATAAACCAGTTATATACTAGTGGAAGCAGAATAAAGAGGGCATATGATGCAGGACACAGTATAAACAGTTAGTACATTAGCGGAAACAAAATGAACTCAACCTATGCATGAGAATAAATTCTTTTATAGAACGAAATGCAGAAAATAGAACAAGCATGATGTATATTATGGGTTAAAGCATAAAACATTGTATCATGCAGGAAATGGAATAAGCAGGTTATACTTTAGTGTACGTGGTATTAAATAAACATGTGCTTCAGGAAAAATAAGAAATGTTACATAGTATAACAACTGTAGGCACCACCTACATGAATTAGGTTCAATGTGACATGTATAATCCTAGAACTGGAATATAGGGGAGATGCCCGGTAGGACAAGGAATGGATAGGGTATAAGGCAGTGATATAAAATGGCTATATTCTGCAGGACATTTAATAATTGGGGGAGGGTTGTGCAGGAAACTGAACTAATGTGTTGTACTTTCCTGCAGGATGTTCCTTTTCCACTAACAAGGTTTTCCAAGTTTTCGTTACACCACCCTGCCTGCACAGCACAGCACGCTGGGAGAGGCATATTTGCCTAAATCCGTCATGGATTATACACAAATTCCTTTTTTGCCAGTGCCGTGTTATGGCTGTCAGTGCGCATTGTGCTGGTGCCCCCAGGGTGATGAACCAGCGATGGATCTGTGCCAGACTAAGAACATCCTGTAGTTTGTATGTGCATAAAATATACAGCTGCTGCATGCACTATTTGGAACATGACGTAACAGCATCGTCTGCCTGTAAAAACCCATAACAATCTCACAGCACTGCACTGACATATATACCATGTAACACTATCATAGTCTACCTTCTCTGAAGCTGCTGGGGAACTACAGGGCTCAGTATAGAATGCTGAGACCTGTAGTTCCAAAACAGCTGGAGATCCACAAGTTAAATCTTCTCACACTGGCATTACACACTGCTACGCTTGCTGCACACAACCAAACAGGTGTGGTCAGTAATCAGATCTCAGTTCTCCTCCCCCCAGACTGAGATATATAGATGGGTTTATATATCCCAATGCTGTATTCAGTCAGGGGGACACCAAGGAACAGTCACTGAGACCATCTGGTAATGTCAGAGCGCTTATATTTTCCCCATCACAAACTATTTCTGGATATTTTTAGAACTGTCTCTTAAAATTCTCTTCTGCTTCATCACCAGTCTGGGATTATAGAGCTTTATCTGTGGACCCCTCAGAATTATTTCATGCTTTGTCCAGTCTCTCTGGACACTCAGAGCCTGTCCTAAGGATTTCTAGAGTACAGTCTTTTGCAAGCACACCTTTTATTTCTGGAAATATTGGTGTTATAACCGTTTTACTTGCAGCCCCTCTTCTGGATGATAGATAAGGACTTTACTTGCAAAATCTGTTTTTGTTTTTTTGTTTTACTTTGAGAATCTGGTCCCATCCTTTTTATCCCAGCTTTTCTTGTTAATATCCTACATCCTAGGGCATCACTGTCATATCAACTCTGGAGTCTCGGAAAATTTCCACACCCCTTCAGAACCTAAAAATAACCTGCAATGTTTCTTCTCCCCCCTTTCAGAGCATTTTACAACAAGGACCATGAAACTACTCCTGTGTTTGGGTTTCGCCCTTGGAGTGATTGCAATCGGTAAGTGTTAGATTTTCTACAAATTTGCTGTGACGATGTGAGAATAGAAGTGGCGTACCACCCCCCCTACCCCCCGCCTCACTAACCATACTGCTTATAGAGCAAACCCTAACGTGTTGCCACTTGTTGTACATTTAT
This sequence comes from Mixophyes fleayi, assembly GCF_038048845.1. Classification (NCBI taxonomy): domain Eukaryota; kingdom Metazoa; phylum Chordata; class Amphibia; order Anura; family Limnodynastidae; genus Mixophyes; species Mixophyes fleayi. Next base: position 15,744,149 of record NC_134410.1, read on the forward strand.
TTAAGATGGGGGGGTATTCTTAGTATAATGGATGCCATCATAACCTGGGGGGTGGTCTTATAATGAAACCCTTCTTTATTGCGCCCTAGGACTGTTATTATACATAAAGAATAAATAAGGGTTTTACTGACCACATTTTCATGCAGAAAAAAATATTTGTAACATATTTGAAACATTAAGTGAACGTTTCACCCAGACATATTTTGTAGACATAAATATTTAGAACGTATTTGGAACATATGGTTATGTGAACTTTTCACCCAGACATAATTATAGACATAAATTAATTTGGCATTGCATTACCTCCAAATTAGATTATTGCTTGCTGTTTACATTTTCGGCAAGCAAGTCCTGACCTGAGCAGTTTCAGAGATCTCTGTCGCCCTGAAATCTACAGTCCTCTGTTGTATTTATACCTTGTTCTTGATGCCTTCTCTCATGTATAAGGGGTAACAGTTAAAAGATGCAAATGTCACTTCTAGTTCTGTAGCAGCTGGAGAGACATCGTTTGCCTACCTCTAATCTAGAATATGGGCAAGTCATTTTTGCAATGGGGAGATACATATGTTTTTTTTTCTGGAGGCAATGACTTTGAGATACACCTACGCAGTGGCGGATCCAGGGGGGGAGGGGGGGGGCGATCGGGGCGATTGCACCCCTAGCAGGGGCTTGCTGCCGACAGCTGTACACTGTGCAGGTCCGTTCAGCAGTGACAGTGTGCTGCCCGGCTGCTCTGATTGTGTTGTTTTAAACACAATCAGAGCAGCGGGGCAGCACACTGTCACTGCTGAATGGACCTGCACATACTGTGCAGCCGCCGGCAGCCTTAGAAATCAGAAAAAGGGCGGGGCCTAAATAGCCCCCCCTAAAATCGCCCCGGGTAAAGTTATTGTCTAGATCCGCCCCTGTACCTACGTGTCTGTGTTTGTGTATATCAGTGCCTCTCCGTTCCTTTTCTGCAGAGCATCACCTTCTTTTCTAGAAGTTTTGCAGATGACACTATTCACTCCTTTCCTCCTCACTCACAAGGTGACTCTTTACAGATAAGGGCTGGAACTGTGAAATAGATGAGGTATATAAGTTTATTTTAGTGCTATATTTTGTCTAGTCTCTGTATCTTATTATAAGATTTCTACTGGGCACTTGGCAGCCATAGAACTGATTGTCATGCAGAAGGGTCTATCAGTATCCTTGATCAGGGCCGGACTATGTGCCACCAGACAGCGGCGCAGCTGAAAAGGGCGTGGCCACCGAAAATGGGGCGTGGCCACATTGTGTTGTGGATGTGGACAACATGGGGCATTGATACATACATTATAATAAAACATTACATTTATTATGCCCTCCCAGGCACATCATGCACCCCCCCACCACATTGACACCCCCAGCCCACTGTACTTATCTATGCTTCTGGTGCTGCTGACATCCATCAGGGTGGGAACTTCCTGTAGAGTGAGCAGGGAAGCTCTTTGTCTCACGAGATTACCAAATCTTGTGATACTTAGAGCTCCTCGGCTTGCTCTGCAGTCTATGTCCTGTCCAGGAACTGGGAGCAGCTATCAGTTCCCTTCCCATAACCAGAGGTGGATTAAGGCTCAGGGGGCCCTGGCTATTTAAGACAGCAGGATCCCTATTATGTAACATGGTTATCATTTTAGAGAAATACACAGGCACTACTGTTAGAAGCGCACAGCTCTGCCTTCACAAGCAGTACATTGTGAAGCTGGACTTACCTCCCAACTGTCCTTGCAATCGGACCAAATCCTGACTAAGTGAGACAGTCACCCAAATTCAGGACTGCCGCACCAGATTCAGGACAGTTGGCAGGCTGTCCTGCTCTCCCCTACCTGTCTTGGTCACTTTCACTACTTGTAGCAGCTGGTTTCTTTAGCTCAGTTCATTCCTGTCTTGATCCTGGAATATTGGAGGCCCTATTTTTTAAAAAAAAAATGGGTACATGAGATTTCGAAAACTCCAAACAGCCCCGGTGTTAAAACCATAGCACTCACGTTTTATAATTAGGCCTCCCTCCAGTCCCCACATTAATAATATACACATTAAACAAGTAGACCTATTTCCCTCCAACCAGCCCAAACATTAAATTAACAGTATAGCCATTTACTGAAAACATATTTCCCTCCCTCCAAACAGTCCCAGCAATAAATTAAATGGCATTAAAGTTTAATAAATATAGCCATTTTCCACAACCATCCACGGCAATAAATAATTCATATTCACATTTAATAAATAGCCCTCCTCCCCAAAATCAGCCAATCAATTGATAGCCCCAAACCACCCCAGCATTAAATTAAAGGTTCCTTCACCTCACCTTAAAAAATTAGCCCCCACCTACACTCCACCATTAAATAGCCTACCTCCCACACTATATTAAGATCCTCCCTTCCCTCCCATATTATATTAAAATACTGCACGCACACACACATGCACGCTATATTAAAATACTGCCCACACGCACAATATGTTAAATTACTGCGCGCGTGCACACACGCGTATACTATATTAAAATACTGCGCACACACATGCACATTATATTTAAAATACTGCGGACACACACGCACACTATATGAACATGGCCAAACACTACATTAACATGGACACACACACACACACACACTATATTAACATGGGGCCACACACACACACACACACACACACACACACACTATAGCAACATGGGGCCACACACACACAATATTAAATGGCCATACACTATATTAACATGGGGCCACACACACTATAGCAACATGGGGCCACACACACACACACTATAGCCACATGGGGCCACACACACACACACACACACACACACACTATAGCAACATGTGGAGCCACACAAACACTATAGCAACATGTGGGGCCACACAAACACTATAGCAACATGTGGGGCCACACAAACTCTATAGCAACATGTGGGGCCACACAAACTCTATAGCAACATGTGGGGCCACACACGCGCACACACACACACACACACACACACACACTATAGCAACATGTGGGGCCACACACACACATACACTATAGCAACATGGGGCCACACACTTAGCAATATGTGGGGCCACACACACACACACTATAGCAACATGTGGGGCCACACAAACACTATAGCAACATGTGGGGCCACACAAACACTATAGCAACATGTGGGGCCACACAAACTCTATAGCAACATGTGGGGCCACACACGCGCACACACACACACACACACACACACACTATAGCAACATGTGGGGCCACACACACACACACACACACACACACACACACACATACACTATAGCAACATGGGGCCACACACTTAGCAATATGTGGGGCCACACACACACACTATAGCAACATGTGGGGCCAAACAAACTCTATAGCAACATGTGGGGCCACACAAACTCTATAGCAACATGTGGGGCCACACACACATACACACACACACACACACACACACACACACTATAGCAACATGTGGGGCCACACACACACACTTACCTTGTTACATCCGATCCAGCCATCCGCATGCCCGCCAGAGCAGCAGCACCTTCCTGTGTGCTGCTCAGCAAACGGAGACTCAGTGACGTGCTGCCTATGTAAGTAATCACATGGGACGGCACCATGTGATAGGTTCCGTCCCATGTGATTACTTGCATCGGCCGCACATCACTGAGTCTCCGTCCGCCGAGCAGCGCGCAGGGAGGTGCTGCTGCTCTGGCGGGCATGCGGACCGGCCCATGTGGCCATCGGTCCTTCTGGCCAAAAGTGCCAGATGGCCAGTCCGGCCCTGTACTCGACTAATAATATATGATTGCCCCCTTCGGTTATAATGTACCAGATTTATCCTGTCAAGTCCAGGGGGTAAATGTATTAACCTCCGGTTTCTTCAACTCCCGCGAGTTCGGCGTCTTCGGCGCTTAAATTTAAAGCGGTGCTGCCTTGTAAAGGGAAGTTTCCCTTTACAAGGCAGCGCCGCTTTAAATTTAAGCGCCGAAGACCCTGAACTCGCGGGAGTTGAAGAAACCGGAGGTTAATACATTTACCCCCTGATGTGTGTTTATATAATCTGCAGAATATCTCCTACTAAACATAGTTCTAAAACTGGACTTCAATTGATCTATTTTGCATTATGCCGTTTTTAGTGTAAGTTTAGCACATAAACTTTACATAAGATATGTAATGTCTGTAAAACAAGCCCCTTCTATTAGTATTGTGAGATGTTATACCTGTATTTCTCAATAGAACTAAATGGTAAACTGGTTCCCAAATATAAGGGTTGTATCAAATCACGTAGTTACCACTAAAGGGTATTCATTGAAAAAGCATCAGATGGGGACTTTCTTAATGGAGCTTCTACCCATAAAGAACCTTCTTGAGATGTCAGAATGTTATCAGCGTTCTGTTTGCTCCGCCCTCTTCACCCTCTTGAAAGCGAGATCACATTGTTACGTCAAGGGTGTACCCTTAAACAAGTGGGCAGATCCTCTCATCCGAGGAAGAAGCAGCTGTTATGTATGAATGCAAAATGCCAAGCGCTCAGGTTTCTATCTGAGAAACCTGACTTTATAAGGTAAATATTTGATATGTCAACAGTGGGATTTCTGCGTTCCACATTGTGAGCACAAATGCAGTGAAGGGGAGAGAGAAGAACAAGGACATTTTGGTTATGAAAGGGTGGGAGGTTTTCGAAAAGCAGGAGTGTGTCCAATTGAGTGGAGGAGGGGAGTGAGAAAGGGGAGCAAGTGAAAAAGGTATTTAAACAAGACTGAGCTACACCCTGAATGATTCTAATTCCAGACCTCTCACTGCAGTCATTTAATTTTCACCAACACCCACATGGCGAAATTAATGTTTTGCGCGAAGCTTTCACCAGGAGAAAGCCAGCTATGACCCCTTGATGTATTGGGAGAAACACCTGTTTTCACCGGAAAAAGGGACGAATAGAACCCTTTTACTCTTTAAACCTTAATTTGCAGCATGGGGAATGCAATAGAATAACTCGTGACTCTCGCTAGTTCATTGGGCAATGGGTGTGTCTCCTGTAATATACTATATAGTATTTCCCCAAAATCACATGGCTCTACCCCATCCTGCCTGGAAACAGAATTTGTGCTCACATCCCCAATTATCCAACACTTAATGGAATATAATCCAATTTTCTCTTTGTCTGCTTGTGAGTTTAACCATTTTTATCACATGCATTTTGTAAGGACATTTATTGGGCTCTCACAGCAGCAAGGGTTGAGAAAAAGGACAATGATTTGCAATGTATCTTATTGTAGCCAAACTGTTGGTGGTTTATTCGGAATTCTTCTCCATACAGTGTGCTTAAAGGGTTCAAGTCGGTGCCTGTGGTCCTTTTTTTGATAGAGCTAGAATGTTTTGTTTTACCCATGTTGTGTTAACCTTTCTAGTATTAGGTTTATCATACTACAGGGTTTCACACTATTGATGAAGGGAAAGTGTAGACAACAATTCTTTTTGTTTTCTTTTTTTCTCCCAGACCTATTCTGGCTGATAATGTAAGGACTATTGTTCTAGTGGGAGTATAAATTCCATTGACAGAGGAGGAGTTTCCCATTTTTAGGTGTAGTCCTGATCATGGACACATCATTATGTGCCTGACACATCCTTTTGTGCTCCAAGGGAAAACCCAAGGCTATTGTTTTGTTAAATCAATTCCTGGATCCTAACAAAAGTGTGTCATTGTTCACATAATCTCTATCCAGTTATCCAATCTGTTCATTCATGTAAAGTCGTCAAACTGCTTTAAAATGTCTAGTACCCAATAGCTTCACCTGTAACTTTTAAATACTTGAACACTTGAAGAGAGACAATGCAAGGAGGGGTAATTCTCATGTTAAAACTAACCAGTCCCACCAGGATGATATGTGTCACCAATACATACCGATCGCCCGGAGGTGCCATTTGACTCCTGACGTTCTCCCTGAGCTGGGGAGTCTGGCTTCTTTATGAATTAAAGAAGATAAATTGGGGGCAGGGAAAATAGTTCAATATTTTCTTCATCATGATCTAGACCAACACTTTAGCTATGTGGGGGATCTATGGAAGCACATTGCGTTAGGAATTAAAGAGGCCACAGACCATGTCTCTTTTGGATAACCCCCCATGAAGATGGCTGCAGGACAGGGGTGCTCCTAAATTGTAGTCAGGATTTGGGATTAACGAGAATACCAAGTAGGGGCAACTCTCTTCAAATATGTGACATTATGTTTCTGAACTGTGGGTTTTGGTGATCTCTATTAGTGCAGAATTGTTTTTTAAAGTCTTTTTGAGCCAAAAAGAGTGATGTTTGGATTAAGGTTGGGTGATTTATGAGTCAGTGTTGTACTAGGCATATGAGCCCTAGAAAATATACAGTATATAGCATTAAAATATGTAGTTTATTTAACTTCAGGGTAGCTCAAGTACTGTATAGAAAATATAGAAACCTCTCAGGTATGGAGGCTGGCTTTAGTAGGCTGGATGGACAGCAGCTAAGACAACATAGAGCATTTATATTGCCATAAATATAGGGCATCTATATAGCCATGCAGCTGGTAACCTGAATAGTGTGGGATTAACCGAACACTGATTTATTTCCTCTATTATTTTCCAAAAATTGTCTAATGTTGTCTTAGCTGCTGTCCATCCAGCCTACTAAAGGTCATTTGGGTGTAGATTAAAAGCGAGCTCTTTGCTACATGTCGCCCTCCATACATGCCTCTGATTTAGCTCCATTTCATTGTTGTTTGAAGATGCAAAATAAGGAGGATTCTTGAAGTTGGGTTGCAAGCTTTAAAGTTTTGATCAAACTAATTCTGCATACTTTCTCTTTTTGTTACATTTATACAGATTTGCAATAGTAAAGATAAGCGCTCACAATAACTGTGTTTTTAGCTTATGCAGCGCCAAGGTCGGACCAGTGACGAAGAAGATTTAAAATGTGGATGAAATAAATCCTTTGTGTTCATGAGATGAACACGTATTTCTTTTGGTGCAAAGCACAATATATCCTGGTATGTGTTACAGATCTTGGGGGTATAACTGTACTCACCTTGCGGTTTCTCTTTTTACAGCTTCGACATTGACATGTAAGATATGCAAATTCCGTGTTTTCTCAATCTGCATCACCTCATCCTCAACTGAAACCTGCACTGGAAACTGCTCCCTGACCACCGCCAATTTAGGTAACTAAAGCGGATGTAACCTCTCAATTCTACATCAAAGCTTTTGTATGTCTGAGCTAACATTCCTGAGATAACTCAAGTGATTACACTTAATTGTCCAAATGTCGGTGCCTCTGGGCCCTATCATAATGCATTATAAGAATCTACGGAATCTTTAGTACAAAAAGATGTGGTTATATTTTCACTTTAAATACCTTTGCTGAAGTTTAATTTATGTCTTAAATAAATTGTGACCAACTTTATTTTTAGAGTCACACAGTTTTTGGTACCTGAAGCTTTCCAAAACAAGAGTGCATTGCAATTCACCAGGACTAAATAATACAGTTGTACAAGTTCAAAAAACATAATAAAACACAGAAACCACATTGGTTCCAAAGGAGGGATTAGACATAAAGGAACCAATTCTTACACAAATAAAAGAGTAGACACACCCAATTGGCCTGTCCTAGTGGATCCCAAACTCACATTTCGAGGCACCCTTGGGGTCTTCTTAAATGTTTCAAGGCACCCATAAGCCAAAAAACAAGTAGTCCCCTGCCTTGCTTACCACCGGCCCCAGCTGCGGCACCCCTGTGATAACGCTGAGCCACCTCAGGGAGCCGCAGCGCACAGTTTGCGAACCACTGGCCTATCCCAAGGTTAGATTAATTATTGCTCAGAAGTGTTAAATTATACATACAGGAGTATTTAATTGAAGCGGGGAAAGTATATTCTCTTTCATGGGTCCCAAACCTTCTAAAATTTCTAGTGCCAATTATTTTGGTCAATTTTTCATTTTCCATATGTCAATGAACCCTTCTCTTTGCCTCACTGACATTGAGGGACTGAGTGCTCCATGCTCTCTCGAAAAAAAAATATTTACATTAGTCACTGGTCTGTACCCATATGGCACCTTCTTTCTCATCTTCCAAAGAACCCCCAAGTTCAGCCTCCTATCTACTCCTATACTGCAATATTTTGCTGGGAGAAAATGTGTTTAGCCTCCTGTCTACTGAGCAATGTCACAATGATGATGATGGCAGTGGCTTACCAGTAGTTGGTAAAACTGAGCACAGAGGCTCTGAGTCTAACAATCCCCCGGTATTCACCAGGGGGATTGGAACGTTCAGGTCGCGGTCCTCCATACCAGTCACTGGTGAGGCAGCAGGTTAACAGAATTGTCAGACAAGACGGGTCGGTAACTGAAGAGCGAACGGGAGCAGAAACAGTCTCCAGGAGGGTAGTTGGGAATAACACGGTCAGAGCCAGGGAATCAAATGGAGACAAATCATAATCCAGCAGGATAGTCTGCAGTAGCGAATTTCAGATCAAAAGCCAAACAAATAATACAGGAACAATGCTGGAGCAGGACAGAAGACTCAATACTCTGGCATCCATGAAATGCTAAAGTCAGATTTAGATACGGGAACTAATTGGTGGTCAGTGAGATCACAGACAAGAGGAAGGCATGTCTCGTTGACTAGCAACGGAAGCGCATGTGCAGGGAACCACCGCAGGCCAGCAAAGGAGAAGATAGTGATCACTTTTCGTTGATAGGCAACAGGCACATGAAGAAGGCACCCGTCCCCGAGGGGTGACTGAACGTGGGGGGGGGGGCGCCTGAGAGTGTTCAGACTGCCTGACAGAATTGTCTGATGGTGCTTATGATACTTTAATTTATGTTTAACATAATACTTTATCTAGAGGGAGCAAAATATATCCCCAGGTGGAGTTTTCTAAAGGGATTGGATGGTAAGGAACGGTTCTATTAAACTTCAGCATTTGAAAGACTCTGGAGAAGACCACAGAATCCCACCAAAGAAATCTACCTGAGTTCTCGACAAGGGTGGATAAGAAGGCATAAAGTTACTGAATCCCAACTATGGAGAAATTTTCATAAGAGCCCTAAGGCAATTAGGGTGCAGGTGATTGACGTCCATGTATCAATGTCAGTTAAGTATTTATGAAAACACTCCCATTGGTGTCTCTGAGTTGGCATGTAGTGTATTGAGCTGTGCTTTCGGGAGGCCTGATAGTACTCAAGCATGTTGGTCACCTCAAGACCACCTTTTAGTTTGTGGAGAAAGACCAAGATGGCTTTTGTGCTGCATCTCTATATTTTAATGAAATTATATTTTGTCCCAGCTAGCCAAGTTTTAGGATTTGACTAGAATTTGTGGCACATTATATTGTATGAAAAAAGCTAGTCAACAATCGCATGCAACACTCGTTTCACTTTAGTGGTAGGAATATAAAAAATTTATGAATAGCAGTGTAATACAACACCCCTAATTCTTACATGGGGGTGTGTCGGTTCAGAAAGATTGGACAACAGGAGGTAAGATTATGGGTATCCTACTAGTAACACCATCTTATGTTCTCCTTTCTTATTATTACAGGTAAAGTCTCCCTGTTTAGGAAGCAGGCTTGTCAACCAAATTGTCAAGCTACAAACGGAACACAGTCTGAAAACATCTTTGGTTTCGAGTACAACGTTGCGTGTTGTAACACAGACCAATGTAACAACGCCAATTCTATAAAGATCTCTTTCTCCCTTGGGCTGGGGATTGTCCTTCTGTGGCTATTAAATGCCGTTTGAGCCTCCTACACTGCAGGCACTGTAAAGTTAGTACAACAGGACTACCGTGAAACATGGTTGATTGTACAAATGCACAGGACTGTTCCTTTGTAGATAAGCCATAGTCAGACAACATGTGGATTGGTCTACGTTATACAAGCTTGTCTAAGTACTCCTCCAATGAATTTTCTCCTTGTTTTCTACTATTTGGGGCACCCTGACAATACAGGCTCCTCTTGCAATTCCCCACCTATAGTTGGAGGCATTTTTCCAAATGTTGCCTTTTTGCCTCTTGTGAATATGAAGTTTCCGCTGGACTGATTCACATAGGATTTACTCCAGGGCCTCTTTTCTAATTCCATAAATATGGTTTGCTTATATGTAAGTGTGTATGTTTTAAATTGAGTACTAAATATTGTATAGGTCACTGAACTAAAATTTTAAAATATTAAATCGTATTTGTGTCTTGGTTGTTTTTCAGAACTGGTTTTGGGGACACAAAAATATAGGGAATTTAATTTTTTAATGCAGTTTCTTACATGCGTTCATTATAATTTAAGCTACAGGTGCAGCCATGATTGAGATCAGGGCCTGATTAAGGGTTCAGGGCACCCTAGGCTAACACGCACGTAGTGCCTCCCTCGCCTTCCATACCAGGCTAATACATGGTAGGTAAAAACAAACCTTCATTTAAAATTCGTCCACCTTCATCCACTCCCCCACCAATGCTTATGTTTCTGTGTTTTCAAAACTCCGCTCCACTTGGCATTTTAAAGGGTCACGCTTTGTTACTCATTTTGTTTTTATTAAAATCAGGACTATATAGCAGAATGGAGGTGTGAACAAGCGCTACTGAGGGTGAAGAGGGGGGAGGGGTCAGTCACGCTGGCGCCTGATGCCATCCTCGTCTCTCCTATCGCTTATCTTCAAGCACCCACTCAAGGATGACTCATTGTCTTCAGCTTTCATCATGGGAATATGTCAACATTATAATCTTACAACATTTTATTTCATGTTTTTTTTTTTACTTTGGAGAACAAAATTTCTCTTATTTCAAAATGAATTTCAGTTCATACCTTTCCCTGTCACTCCCAAAAATATTGCAAACCCCCTCAAAACACCTTGGGGTCTAGTCTGCCTATAGGATAATCAGGCCCTGATTGGGATGCTAAAATATAGATCGGTTCAAGGTATGAACTTATCTATACTGTAGAGACAAACGTTTTGAAAGGAAAACGACACATTGGGTTTAATGGAGGAACAAGGAAACTTAAGTACAGTTTATTTTGTGCATCTGAGCAGTGAATTAGGCTGCGTGGTAATGAACAGGCAGAGGTAAGAGAAGATGGTGCAGCTTTACATCACATGTACTAATACAACCAAATCATGGTGGCTCAGTGGTTAGCACTTCTGCGCTGGGGTCATGAGTTCAATTCCCGACCATGGCCTTATCTGTGTGGAGTCTGTATGTTCTCCCTGTGTTTGCGTGGGTTTCCCCCGGGTGCTCCGGTTTCCTCCCACACTCCAAAAACATACTGGTAGGTTAATTGGCTGCTATCAAAATTGACCCTAGTCTCTCTGTCTGTCTGTCTGTGTGTGCGTGTATGTTAGGGAATTTAGACTGTAAGCTCCAATGGGGCAGGGACTGATGTGAATGAGTTTTCTGTACAGCGCTGCGGAATCAGTGGCGCTATATAAATAAATGGTGATGAAATGGTGATGATGATCATAAGCACAGGGAACAAGAAGTTAATATTTGTTTTAATAGCAAAGAAAGACATTCACTATTAATTCTGATTTATATATATAAAAAATATCCACTATAATTTAGCAGGTATAGTCTTCCTTCTTGTGCACAAATGAAAATAGCAAAAAAAAAATTTAAAATGTGCTCACAAGACCATATAATATAAGCACAGTCAATGAAAAAAGCATTGTCAGATGTATCGGCCAATCAGAAGAGGTTAGTTAGTGCTTGTGACCAGCTCTGAGGAGCCCTCAAGTGATATGGCTACTGACAGGCGTATATGCACCTCTGCGTGGGTATGTCTCAGGCTGTCCTCTCCTCGTTCCTATTCTCCAAGCGTAAGGAGACGCAACTATCAAATCTGCATAGGGATGTAGGCCAACTCACTGTCGGCCCCACTGTGTCTGTTTACAGGGGCAGACACACCTCCTGTATGTCTCAACAGGGTCCTGTAACTCTGTAGGCCCATGGGTCTTTTGTCCTCCCACCCTAAAGTTATACCGGTTGGACTGGATCACACACAATTCTCCCTTTCAGCTTCAGCCTGGTATTTTGGGCTAAAGAAGAAGCTATCCCTTTCTAGCAGTACTAATTATGACATGGGACTGCATAGCACCAGGTCTTTATTGACTGCCAGTGGTGGCCATGTAAAAATCTGTACTAAGCACCAAGGGTCTAGTATGTTGCCGTTCCGTGCTGCTGGTGACGCACCGGGATAGAACGAGACGATCGAGAAATCAGCAGGAGACAGTTAAATGGTAAGGGGCATAAATCTTCTTACAGGGTATATTGATAGGCATAATAAATCTAACTGGGCAATTACAGGCAATTATTACTGAGCGTAAGTGACCTAATTCAGCAGGTGTTGGGTAAACGTTGGGCAACCATTGGCATATGATGATTTGCTAGGCACTTACTGGGCATTATTATGAGATTTCATTTTTCAGAGCAAGATTATTAAAATGTTCTAAAGGGGTGGAAATAGTTGCCTTTTTCAGGTGTTTTCCATGTTGGAAGTAGTACACAGTCATATCCACTCCGCAGAAATACTTTACATTTTCAGAGCTGTACCCAAAAAATAATCTATGCAATGCTGCTTGTTTGAGCTTAAATTGTTATATTCTAGTTTTTTACCTTTATTTTTTTTTCATTTGAACAGCATATTACTGTGTTTGGGTTCCAAGTTCAAAATCAAAGTTCAAATTCGCTGTTTGCTTGAAAACCCATTAAAAGTATTATACAATGTACCCATTTAAGCCTGTACATGATCAGACCTGATTTCCTTGCTAAACAGCTTGACTTTTTCAGCTAAGTTCAAGAATTTATTGCAAATTTTCAAACTCTGCAGCCAATTGGACAAACTGGTCCGAGAACCACCTTGAAACAAATCTGAGCATGTCTAGAAATGATTGTCACTCCTTTTAACATGGTTATGCGCCTTAGGCAGTGGAAATAATGGCGTTCCAGCATAGAAATGTTGTACATATGCAAGGAGAAAATATAAAATGCTATTTATATAGTGCTCTCTATATGGTAAATTTTAATTCCAATATGAATAAATGTGGCTGCTCAACTCATTCAGAGGCGTAAGAGCAGTAGAAAATGTGTTGCCAACAGTTTTCTTCTTTTTAAGAAGCACCCAGAATGTGATTAAAATAAGCTTTATTGCCTAAGAATATAAAACTGCGACATAATACATTTAGGGGCATATTCAATTGGCGGCGGGATCGCCGAAAATCCCGCGCTCCAAAAATATTACCGTTAATACGGTAATCCTGCGCGTAAAAACCGTTAATATGGTAATTTACTCGCTGGATTTCAGCTCGCAGCTCAGGGAGCTGCAAGATATTACCGTATTAACAGTAATATTTTTGGAGTGCGGGATTTTCGGCGATCCCGCCGTCAATTGAATATGCCCCTAAGAACATTAAAAACAAAAAAAACAACAAATCAACTTTCAACCCAACCTGTGTCTTGTATGCACACATGTGCCTAAATTGCCAACAAGGTGCATTGGTTTGCAGAAGACAGCAACAAGAAGCCACAAGTTTTCCTTTAAAAGCCATCGCCGCTTTAAATTTCCCCTGCAAAGTCGCAGATTTCCGGTGACTTCCAGAAATCGATGCTTCATACATTTACTGCTGGTGACATCTACAATTTCTTTCCAATTATGAATACCTGTTTTATGTTTTCACACCCATTTCTATATATGTTTATTTCTGGGAGATCCCAGAAGAAGGGTGTGGTGGGAGGTTGGAAGGGGGCGGGCTGCGGTCTATAGTGGCACTTTGGCCCCGCCTCCTGCGGCAATATCAACAATTTGTTGTGGGGGTGGAGCCATAATGACGCAATTCCCCTTCGAATCGTGTCATTGAGATGGGCACTAGGGAGTGAAGAGATTTGCCTGATTTCCCAGGAGTCCAGGAGGCCTAACCGGAATTTGGAAATCTCACGGACGTAAGTTGGGAGAGTTGACAAGAGTATGGTTTAGCTTCATGCTGTGCACCAATGCTTGCCTATTATATATTACCATTTATATATGTTTTAAGTTATGCTGTGTTTAAAAATTGTTTTAAAGGGGAAAAGAAAAGAAAGTTTCTGTATTTCAAGCTCTGAAACCTGAACAGTATTCTGGAAATAAAAATGGTTTCGCTCTCATTAGCAAAAGGGTTAATGCTTTACATAATAATAAAGCAAGCTTGAAGGAGTTTCCTGCTCTTGGCCAATAAATAAAATAATAAACAAGACCTGGGAACTCGTGCATGATAGTTACACAGCCTGTGGGCTACTTAATTTTATGGCATTCAGTAATCAGGCATCAGGTCTGGGGGTAATTAAAAGGACAAAGCCTTGATTGGCTACCATTAGTATTTATGGCAGGGAGGGCTTAGCCTCCCTGCCGGTTATAGCGTCCAGTCTGCACTGTTGCTGACCTGCTTTGGATTCCTGTATTGTTGATTTAATGTTGTGACCTTCTGCCTGTACCTTGGACCTTGAATGCTTGCCTGTGACCCTGACCCTTTGGCCTGTATCTTGGACTACGCTGTTTTGCCTGTGACCCTGACGCTTGGCATGTTATCTGACCATTCTACCTTGCTTGTGACCCTTGACCTCGGCTAATGTCTGACCATCCGCTGCCATCTACTCAGCCTCCTCTGGCTTGCCGCTGCGGTGTTGTATAACGAACTTGCACTACACTAAGAGTTAAGTCCTGGGGGCATCCGAGAACCTGAGCACATAAAGCTCTACGGGAAATGCGAAGACTTCTATCATCTGTTCTGCAAGTTAGTTATCAAACCAGCAGCCTAACAGACTGATCCAGTTTCATCCACAACATTCTACAGAAATTACTAGAGAATTCATATAGTTAATACAGTATCTCTTTCACTGTTGTTCTCATAATCACACACATAAGAGTCACCTTTATTGGGAACAATTGCAGTGTACACAGTGACTGGCTTGACATATCAATTGCAATATTATTATCATAACAGAATGAACACAAAAGAGGTTTGTTACGCGATTGTGTGACCTAATCCTATTGCATATCTTGTACAAATACAACATACATGACATTGCCAAGTTGTCCAGCAAATACCATTATTAACAAGGCAGTTTTTAAGCATGAACTCAATGTGCTTTCATACTTCATACGCTGGAGTCCCGTTCTGGATTAGACACGCCTGAGCAAACAACGCTATGTGATGAGTAGCATACAGCTTTCTTTGGCTAATTCTGCTAACACGCGAAAAGAAAATCAAGGATGTCGACTTTGCACTGCATTTTTGCCATGACAATGCCATCAGTGTTCTTCCAAAAATTTGTTGGAGGAAAATAACCAGATGCCTATCCTTGTGCAAATGCACCCGAGGTCATGAAAACCTTTCAAAACACACAGAGTGACACAGAGTGGCCCAGTGGTTAGCAAATATTCTCTGTACAACGCTGCTGAATTGATGGCACCATATGAATAAAATGGTGATGATGATGAAATAAAGACAGTCTCGATGTCCCTCACTCTCATTACTAATTTAGTAAATGCTGGATCAAGTAGTGTTTTAGATGTAAATTTGAAATGTCTAAATTAATTATTATCCTTTGCTGATATTGCGCCAACATACTGTATATTAAGTAGGTCATGTCAACACCTGACTAGTTTCCAAATATATTTAAGCAAGTATCCATATTGATGCTGTTGATTTTGTTTTAAACAAGTCAATTGCAGCCTGCGAACGCACTTTTTTTTGTAAATGAATTGCTGGGATACACGTTTCAATTGGTTATTAATGACAATGTTGCCAAAGCATATAACCTAACATACAATTTCATGGTTCCTTATTTCAGAATATCCCCTACTCATAAAACTAAAACTAAAGTACTAAAATAAGTAATAAAATGCAGTTCAAACACAAGCCCTGCCTACTGGAGTGAAACTTAATATTAAACACTTCTAGAATAGACCAGTCAGCTCTTGTGTCTTCATGGCATTTTATCAGGAGCACACCGAGAGGAATCCTGAACCAGTTTAAGTTGGCACTACCCATGCCATTGGTGTGGAGCCTCATGTGGCACTGGTGTTCACCATGGACCCTCGCAAGGAACTATGGGATTAGCTGCATACCCCATGCAGGTCACGGCCCCTGAGGTGGGTCCTAAGCGTAGTTTATACGCGTAGTGGAGGTCTGTATGTATACTTGCACAGAACAATATGGAGTGTAGTGAAGACTGCAGGTGCAGGACACAGGGAAGGTAAATCCAGGCTGATAATGCAGGCAATGTGAAACTGATTGGGAGAATGAAGCACAGGAGAGCCAACTAAGAGTTAACCAGGAGCAGGTATGGCACAGGAGACTAACCAGGAGCAGGAACAGTACAGGAGACTAACCAGGAGCAGGAGCAGCACAGAAGACTAACCAGGAGCAGGAACTGCAGAGGAGACTAACCAAGAGCAGGAACTGCACAGGAGACTAACCATGAGCAGGAACTGCAGAGGAGACTAACCATGAGCAGGAACTGCAGAGGAGACTAACCAAGAGCAGGAACTGCACAGGAGACTAAGCAGGAGCAGGAACGGCACAGGAGACTAACCAGGAGCAGGAGCAGCACAGAAGACTAACCAGGAGCAGGAACTGCAGAGGAGACTAACCAAGAGCAGGAACTGCAGAGGAGACTAACCAGGAGCAGGAACTGCAGAGGAGACTAACCAGGAGCAGGAACAGCACAGGAGACTAACCAGGAGCAGGAACGGCACAGGAGACTAACCAGGAGCAGGAACGGCACAGGAGACTAACCAGGAGCAGGAACTGCACAGGAGACTAACCAGGAGCAGGAACAGCACAGGAGACTAACCAGAAGCAGGAACAGCACAGAAGACTAACCAGGAGCAGAAACAGCACAGGAGGCTTACCAGGAGCAGGAGCAGCACAGGAGACTAAGCAGGAACAGGAACAGCACAGGAGACTAACTAGGAACAGGAGCAGCACAGGAGACTAACTAGGAGCAGGATCGGGACAGGAGACTAACCAGGGCCAGAACTGCACAGGAGACTAACAAGGAGCAGGAACTGCAGAGGAGACTAACCAGGAGCAGGAACAGCACAGGAAAATAACTAGGAGCAGAAATGGCACAGGAGACTAACCAGAAGCAGGAACTTCACAGGAGACTAACCAGAAGCAGGAACTGCACAGGAGACTAACCAGGAGCAGAAACAGCACAGAAGACTAACTAGGAGCAGGAAATGCACAGTGGAGCCAGAAAATCACTGCAGCAATAATACTAATAGAGACACACGCTCTGGCACCCTAGAAGTGCATAGAGCAAGTTTACATATTGTGGCAAGAGGCGGGAAGGTGGCAGGAACGGTAGTGTGACCGTATATTAGGATGGCGTGCTCGTGCACGTGCACCTGCGTGTACACATCCAAGATGGAGTCCAGAAACAGTCGGTGTCAGGGAGAAGAAGATGATAAAAAAGAAGCACATGTCGGATCCTGTAAGTCCTGCAAGTTTCTGATGAATGCAATAAGGACTCACACACAAACTGCTATATAACTGTAGCCATGTTAAAACAGGAACATAACACACAACATCCAGGTCAAAGGTAGAGTCTGGCAATATTAACCAATAAGATAGCACCACAGGGTGGGGCCAGACATAAGAATAACATCTGTAACAGAAATGGTATTATCGGGCACATAGAAAAAGCATGGATGGCACCTAAACCTGGCCATTTAATGGAGTGGATTTGGAATCAGTCTTCGCCATCTAACCAGTGGTAAACAAAAATTTCTAGTAAACACATGTAAAACAGGAACAAAAAAGGTAAGCCTGTCCAAAATGGTGGCAAACGTCTGGATTTGCAGTGTGCTACAAGCATTTCTGTAGTTCAGATCTTGGCACCAGAGGATTAATATAGTTTTGGTTCCTATTTCCTTATAATAAAGGGCTGTACCAGTGTTTTTCAGTTGAAAAGTGAGTGGGCAACTTGTGACGGAAGCATTCCATCCTCGTCACAAGATCTGTGCTCCAACCAAACACTGTAAAATACATTAAATACTACTGACTAGGGATCCATTGATCCTTATGCTGTGCCAAGTGTGCTGTGCACATGGGCATCAATGAAACACAAAGCAGACATGAACCTAATACAGTAACAAGAACACCTTATATTGCCAGAAAACATCAAACAAGAGGCTTCCTTGTAATTTTTGTAGCTGCCTTGACAGTCAGAAGGAAGTGATACGCAGATACGCTGATGTTTGTGACAGGTGTCAGCGGTGTCGGTTATGGATGTTATGCCACAAACAAGTTTTGAACCTAACCTAGGGTGTTGATTTTAATATTAAACTTCAACAGATGTTTAATGCAGATACTCACAGAAGTCAGTCAGGCAGTAATACATTTATTCAGGTAGTATCGGGGCTCTGATTATATACTGCACGCCCGTGTAGTATATTTATATTGGTACCAAATAATAAAATGAACAAGTCTCCTAGTGAGATATAGGGGTATATTTACTAAACTGCGGGTTTGAAAAAGTGGAGATGTTGCCTATAGCATCCAATCAGAGTCTAGCTGTCATTTTGTAGAATGTACTAAGTAAATAATAACTAGAGTCAGGTCGCTATAAGCAACATCTCCAGTTTTTCAAACCCGCAGTTTAGTAAATCTAGCCCATAAACTTAGAGAGTCTCCGGTCACAGTTCATATATATATATATATATATATATATATATATATATATATATATATACATATATGTGTATATACTACTGTGTATAAACATACTGGTAGGTTAATTGGCTGCTATCAAATTGACCCTAGTCTGTCTGTCTGTCTGTGTGTGTGTTAGGGAATTTAGACTGTAAGCTCCAATGGGGCAGGGACTGATGTGAGTGAGTTCTCTGTACAGCGCTGCGGAATTAGAGGCGCTATATCAATAAATGGTGATGATGATGATATATATATATATATGACAGTTGGGGACACTGAAAAGATGCAGCAATGGCTGTCACGTGTTTCCTCATCAACGGCCACTGGAAGAACGGCGTGAAAGCCGAATTATCATCCGCACGTGCACAGTAGCGTAAAATGGACATTATGACTATGCCCAACTTCCTGTCCTCACCAGACCACCGGGGATTACATATCACACCTAGGAGATGGAGTGTAGCGCTCCCCTTTTCAAAAACTGTGCTCCCCTTCAGTTTCGCCCCCATCGCACATCTCTAGTTTCGGTCCTAGTGACCTGTTACAGCGGTAGATGCTTCTGATGTAACTGGATCTGCTAGAGGAATTAAGGAGTGGCGGTCATCAACCTTCTAGTCGCAACAATTCTAGAACCATTCCCCACAGGTAAGCACAGATACTGCAGCCAGTTATCCAACCCAGTCACATTTATTAATTGTTATGTAAAAGAACTGAAAAACTCAATGTCAACCTAGATTCACCCTTGACTCCTCTCTCTCCTTTGTCCCCCACATCCAATCTCTAGCCCAAACCTGCCGCTTCCAGCTGCGTAACATCGCCCGCATCCGGCCCTTCCTCTCACAAGATGCCACCAAAACCATCATCCACGCTCTCATCATCTCCCACCTCGCCCCCCTTCGTTCTGTTCTCAATGCGGCTGCCCGACTCATCTTTCTCTCACGCCGCACCTCCTCCGCCTCCCCTCTCTGTATTGCCTTACACTGGCTCCCCTTCCCCTACAGGATCCTTTTTTAAACTCCTCACCACCACTACAAAGCTCTCTCCCAGTCTACTGCCCCTTATATCTCTAACCTCCTCACCATTCACACCCCTGCCCGCTCCCTGCGCTCGGCCAATGACCGTCGCCTCTCCTCCACTCTGATCACCTCTTCCCACTCCAGAATCCAAGACTTCTCCCAAGCTGCTCCCCTCCACTGGAACAACCTCCCTCGCTCCATCCGTCTCTCACCCAGTCTGTGCTCCTTCAAACGGGCACTCAAAACTCACCTGTTCCTCAAAGCCTACCAACCATCCACTTAACCCTTACCTTGTTGCTCCTTCGCTAACCTCCTTCTCTCGTTCTCCCCTCTCTCCACCAGCCCCGCCTTTCTCTCCCTTACTTTAATGGCTCCCTCTTGTGCCTGTTTGTCCACCCTCCCTTAGGATGTGAGCTCGTATGAGCAGGGCCCCTCTCCCCTCCTGTCTCCATACCTGTTCTTCTGCTCCATCTTCGCCCATATGTCTGCCCGGAGTTCTGAAGTATTGGTACTTTGTGTTTATTGCTGTGTACTATGTCACCCTGTATGGTCTCCGGTTTGTATTATGTACGGCGCTGCGGAAACCTTGTGGCGCCTAACAAATAAATGATGATGATAATGATGATAGATGTAAATATTACTTCATGCAGTAGCCAAACATGAAACATAAATGGAATTAAACACCCACACATACAAAAATAACGAATAGAAAGTATATGTAATATATGGAATCCTCAGGGTATTCAATAACATGGTTAAATAAATATAAAAGAGTGTAATAATATTTAAAAATGAAAGACACATTCTTAATGGTTAACCACCCATATCGGCACCAAAATTATTACACATTTATTATTTTATATATATTTTATATTATACACATATGCAATATATGAAAAAAAATAACACCAATCAGTCAGCAGGATATCCAACATAGAAATAGAAAGCAAACACAGTGTAATAACATTTTAAAAGCATTTGACGACATCTGTTCTGGTTAATCTCACGTGATATCATATCTCACAGTGAGATCATGTATGAGCTAAACAGAAACTGCTCTAAGGCTCATAGATCTGTAAGAAGTATCAGGTCTCCTCCACTAATTGTCTCCTGCGGCTCCTCAGAGTGTTTCCCAGGAGGTATAGGAAGGATCTCTGCTATGCAGCGGCTTCACCGCCAATGCACTCAATGGACAATTAGAACTTTCTGGTTTCTTCAAGTGGGGCAAACTGATTGGCTGCAAGGAAGCAAAATTAGAAAGGTTTTACAGATATAAATGGTTGGATGTTGAAGGGCCTTCAACTATAACACCAAAGAGTTATATCTATGCTTTATTGTTGCTGTGGTTTTAGAATGATGTTTAGAAATGACTTCTAGGAAGTCAAAGTCTAGGATATCAGTACACGTGTAATATTAGAAAGGTGTCTCTATCCATGACTATATAAAATAACAAGCGCCAGGTAAAATATTTTAGAGCTGCTGTTATAGAAAAACTTAACCTTTCCTGGAGAAAAGGGGATAGACTGAGGGGAGTCGTGAGGACTGTAAGATTTATAATATGGGTACTCTGACCCCTGGTGGCCTTAATATAGATTACATTCTAAAGCGTTACTTGGACTAATTTTTCTTGTCAAGTATTTCTTGATAATATAGGTTCCTAGGATACATCATTTAAAGTTGTAATGTTGCTTACACGCACATATATGTTTTATGTATGTTTTACATATGTATTTTGGAAAGTATTTTTTATATAATCAGTTTCAAACAAAGGGCAATTTATTACTTTTTATAGTCTAGTACATTTTATAAGCTGAATGGAAACATTGTTATATATTGATACAGTTAATGATACTCATAATTTGGCTTGGATTAATGATAAAATTATTGATAATGGTGACGACTGACGTCTCTCGTGTGTGCTTGCATCGTGATACGCTTAAAGTGTATCTTTATGCTCCTTAAACATATCTTTATGTGAACCACTTCACCACGCTATTTGAATAACTCTGTAAGTGCGCCAGTTTTGGGGCATGCATGATACTACGCACCTAACACTACTTTACAGTTCTGCTGACTGCAAGTGACGCCGATAATGGTTTTACAAAGTTTCCGCGTACCTACCTTGAGACCTGAGCAGCAGAGGAACCTACCTTTTGGTCCACGTCCACCATGTTATATAAGGCAAAAATATACCTTAATCTAAACATTCAAAGAACATTCTGATGGTTTGAAACCCTTTCCTGATCCATAAAACGAAACAATCAGATTTGAAGACCTTCTCCAGTCTTCGATTCTATCCATATAATGTAGTACACACCTTTTGACATGGAGCGGGTGACAATTATTTTCTTAATTTTTGGGTTGTTCAAAGGAGGTATGTAGGATTCACTTCTGAGTCCTGTGAAAATCAGCAAAGACTTTGGACAGACATTTGGGAGGTGAACTCAACAGCAGCAATTCCGGCACAAACCCCTTAAAAGCGTCAATGGAATCCCAGAACACGAATCATCGTAAATGGGTTGGTAGGTTGAGTGCTTATGCAGAGGTGGTTCATGACTTATAGGTCTATCTAGACTATAGTAACTGATGGGAGGCATAGACAACTAGAGAATGGTCATACAGGCCAAGGTAAAGAGTACAAGGCAGGCAGTGATATATCGGATGGTCAAACCAGAGTGGCTAGTCAGCCATACTGGAAAACATAAACTGGACATAGACACTACTAGGTAAGAAGATTAGACTGAGACAGGAATAACTTTAGTAAAGCATTTCTCTGTAGATGACAGAATGGAAAATTTGTACTTATAAAACTTGTGTTCAGCTAATAGGAGTCTGAAATTGTTATTATTTTATGCAAGGCATGGGCATAACAATATAGTCTTCTACCTACTGGCATCAGGATGTGGTGGCCTTTGACCTAGGGAATGAGAAACCCTTCCCTGCTTCTAGTTCTGTACAAGCTTTCTCTGGATCCTTGATAATATTTATCCATGGCTGCTTCCCGGGGTCCAAATAAAGATCTGGAACCATGAGAAAACATTCCACCTCTTTTTTTTAAAGGATGACTTTTTCTTATCTGTCCATTCCAAAAATTTGTCCCAAACAAATAATGGGTTTGAAAGGCATGTTACATAAACAAGTCTTCAAAGCAGCATCTGGCTGTTACCACCAGGGTGAAGGCAATGAGGAGATTCTCAATGACTGACTCCAATAAAACATTACATATATAATTCACTGCCAGAAGATTGGCTATATAGGGACACCAGGTGAGATGGCCTCTTCAAAGTCAGAACGCCAGACCCTAAGTGATCGTCAGACCTGCAAAGCCCCAGTCTAGACCTAAAACCCAATGCAGCCGCTTCAAAAGCTTTTTGCAACAACATCTTCCACTTTACCATACAGATCCATCTTTCAACTAACACCCTGGAGACCTTCACTGCTGGAATATCCACTTTAGGAGTCTCCTAGTTGTCCCTGACACCACCAGTTTTTTTCTCTCAGGAACTTTCCACTCATCTTTAACAATCTTTGAAATCACTTCATGGACCAGAAGACCCCTATACTTCTTTTTCCAAACAGAGGCATCTTTGTAGTCAACATCCATCACTGCTCTTATATATATTAAACAAGGAGAGAAGCTCTGACGGGAAGGCATGAGTTACCACTTAAGGCATTATTCTTCTGTAAGGGAGATTAACCACTCTAAGCTGCTCCAATGTTAGATTCATCTCTCTTAGATGCGGTAAAAAAAAACCTCTCCCCCCTCCGGGGGTTCTTTGTGGCTTACATAAGGAAACACAGATAACATACTTGTCCCCATTTTAACTGTCTGGTTAATCTTCATATGTTATCTACAATGCATTGGAATACAGTCAATTTCCAAATGCATTTACACAAGTTTATGCTGCACTATGAACAGGATTATTGTAGTACATGAAATCAACACCTTGTACTGATACATTGGAACAAATTTACAAAGCCCATTTGATGCACACTGCAAAAGGCTTTGCATTTTGCCCCATGGTGCCTTGGTGGTGTACCCAACGCATTTCACAATGCACACTTCCTCTCCAGTCTCAGGAGGATTCTCCACAAAGTAGATATACACCTAAGTTTGGGGACCAAATCTCAAGAGATGCCCTGATGTGACATTTTCACTTTTGCAAACTCCTACTACTTTAGAACCACTGGTTTTATTAAATGTAATCTTTTCAGTATTTCTAGAATTCTTTCTAGAAATACTAATATATGGCTTAAATTAATCACGAGATTGAGGGGACATCTGGACTATTTTTGATACATGTAACGTTTGTGTTGTTTTATTTTTTACATTTTGTAAAATGCGTCATAAATGCTCTTTTCTCCATCAAAGGCCACCTGTAAGGTGAAAAGCATCACTACAGGTCTCCTCTTAGTTCTCAAGAGATGTTTTATGGTAGCTTCAATTATTTGCTCTGAAAGTTTCTGTTGGTCCTAAATTGATGGTTCTGCACTGCAGCAAATCTGTTATGGTTTTTAATCTCCTTGTAATGTGATATATGTGTCATTTTGTTTTTTGGTCCACAAGAATGTGATGCAAAACAAAGTGGAACAATTGCATTTGATTGCTTCCTCACCTCTTCTTGCATTTAGCCAGCGTTTCAAAGAATTAATGAACCACCAAACAGTTTCTGGGAAACCAGAGGGTGCTAGTGAGGACACATATCTACGTACTCTCCCAAATTTAGGGTAGGTCTCCTAGGAAAGCAGACCTCGTTGGGCTTCGTTCTACTTGGGAAAACTAGCTGATTGCATTGTGGAGTAAAGATCTGAGGTTGCACTAATTTTGTCATGGAAAATTTTCATTTTTTTCCAGTTTTCACTACATAATGAACATATCACTATAGAACGAGCCCCCAAAAAAATTTCAGTAAGTTATTTATGTGGGTGTTTGTGTTATAATGTTATAACTTGGTGACACATTATATGCACAGCTGACACAGAAGTAAACAGCTCTACTTAAATGCTGGTTTAGATACTTTAAAGTCTGAAATATCTTCACAAATACATATATTTGCCTCTTTATAAGCAATTATTTAAAGAGTGATATTTATAACATAATTAAAGATTATTCTATATGTCTTATATAATTATATCAGTATATCTTTTCTTTAACCCTCTAGATTCTTTAGAAAAACATCTGCTTAACATCCAGAAGTCAGAGGCAAATGATGTTGTTTTCATTTTATACTCCCATATTTGTAGCATGTATAAAGTTACAGCATTTGCATTCTGTAATATCAGACTCTATTATTCAAAATGCGCTGATAAGAATGTTTTGTATCACCACTTATCCCCCGCAATTTAAGAAAATATCACTGGAGAAGATTAGCGATACTCAGCTGCTCTGCCGATACTGACCTGGAGCAATAAGGGTTACCCTACCACTTTGCTGGGTCAGTCCCTGGCGTGTGTGAGACGAATTTCCACTAATTAAAAAAATACTTTGAAAATAAACAGTGGAATATTGTTTTGGGCAGGTATATTAACCCCAGGTTTCTCATCTACATGTGTGGTGCCCCAAAATCTGAGTACCCTGGGGTGTATCTATATGTTTTTAATTTGTTAATTGTTAAAAGTGTTTATAAAGATTTAAAAAAAAATAAATATATATATATATTTTCTTGAGGGAGAAGTGACAGTTGGGAGTGGTTGGTGGTTGCCGGGAGTAACAGGAAGGAGGAGTGTGTGGCATAGCAACAAGTCCACTAACTTTGGTAATAACTGTGAACTCCCAGAAGGCAGTGGGAAGAGGAAAGTTCTAGACTTCTGAGGGAGAGAGATCCCTGTGTCTGCATAGACTGAGAGAGAAAAATAGGAACAGAATGAAAATCGGACAAAGTGATCTATAAGCAGATTAAAAGTGAAGTAAGTGTAAGAAGAGAAGAAGATAAGAAGTGAACCAAAGAGAGGTGTGAGTAAAAAGGAAAGTACTGAAAACAAATAAGCAGTATAGAGATCTGTGACATCACACTAAACAGACTGAGCTATGTACTGAGAACAGTGTGAGAGAAGAGAGAATAGAGAGGTCTGTGAGTACACACAAAAGAGACTGTAATACAAAAGATCATCAGCTTATTTGGCGTGAAAAAGTAATTTATGGGCCCCAACCACGTGCAGCACTTCTACTAAATTCCTGTGCACAGTTCAACCCAGGACCGAGTATAAAATATGGTAACGTTACCAGGGATAATATTGGTGCACCAAATGTATTAGTTAAATGTTAATGTTAAGTGATTTACCTGAAAATTGATTTATTGTTATTGAAGATTTTATCGCAATTGTGCTCTATGTTGATCAAATGAATATTTTGTCATTACCATTGAGTTGAAGGGGCCAGTGGCGCGGTGGCTTACCAAAATTATCTTTACCGCATTATTAATAAACCCAAGTTATTTGTCCAATCCTTGTCCCTCTCATTGAAGAATTTATCTCCTGACCACCGGATGTCCGACCAAAAAAGAACCTGACTCGTGTCTGGAGGACAAGGGAAGGGAAGGAACTCCCATCAGTCTCGGCCACCACACTTGTTTTAAAACCACAGGAATGTGCTTGTGTGTAGTAATGACTTGCTAAGGGCTTACGGCCTTTACTAAAAATTGGAAAAGGATTCCTGGGGTTATGGATGGAGAGTGAGGGTGGGCTCCATCTAGTAGGCTCATTTCAGGTCTTTTGGTTTCCAGCCTAAGAGTAGGCTGATTAGCATTTACACCTGTGTGAGGCTGTTAAAAACAGGCTAGACAGCCACACTCTCTCTGCCTGGGAAAAGGGACTGCAGAGGCTCTTGAGAGAAAGCCTGATACTTGCTGTGAGTGAACTATACATACTGGGACTTCTTATGTTTTTGTTTAGTTTTGATAAACAGGAGCGACATGTGTTTAGTTAGTACGGGAGAGGGAAGGTGTTTATTTTGAAGTTTTCTTTATTTTTCTGTTTAATAAAACTGGCTGAGGACAGTTGTACCAAATCCTTGGACTTTGTGACTTCTTCTCTGCTGTACACTAACATCTACCCCAGGAGATGGCACCTGTCAACCTAAAGCGGTTACAATACGTTAAAACAAAATTGTAGGAAAAAATAGATACAAATTATGAAGCATTATTGGACCATATGAAACATCTAAATTATATATTATGACTGTATAGTATCAACTCAGTGTTCATTCTTTATAGGAGGTTGCCAGAAAGGCAATATAATACAGACTATATAAGAAACACACACGTTACATTCCAGTTCAGGTGAATGCTACATGCCAGACATTTTATTTTTATTATACAAAGATGTATCTGAAATATAAAAATAGAACAGATGGTAATGAAAAAAATGCAAAGTAATATAATAGACAAGCATGTATTACAGAATAGATGTGTATTGCCTTCTTTAGGTGTTTTCTGTGCTCTAAAATAGCCCAAAACGACTGACAGTCCGACAATTTCCTGCTCACAGAAAAATTTAATTTATATGCTAAACACTATAATCATCATCATCACCATTTATTTATATAGCGCCACTGATTCCGCAGCACTGTACAGAGGACTCATTAACATCAGTCCCTGCCCCATTGGGGCTTACAGTCTAAATTCCCTAATACATACACACTACACTAAACATCACATACTCCTCATTTTAGCCAATCACCTTGAGGATTGTTCTCAACCAATCATTAGCTGTCCCGGTCTATATATTAATCACCCCATTCAGCACCCATTTACTTCTTGAAAAGTCCCTGGACGGGCAAAACGCGTTGGTTTTTACGACTTGATAGCCACCAGTATCACACTGCTGTTTATTCGCTGTAATTTTTTCATCGGAATGTAAGTGTGATCCTGTTCATTACTAATAAAGTTTGATGCCAGTTCTTCACTATGTAGTTTCACTTTCCTCCGAGTTCACCAGCCGCGCATGTGCGGCCTTCAGTACGACGTTACATACAGGAGGACTGCACCTCCTTCAACAGAGTGTCACAGACAAGAACATCCACTGGACGGTTGGGTCAGCGGTCCAGAGACACAGCCAGACGAGCTCATCTCAGCGCGGCCAACATCATCAAAGATTCAACATCTTGTATTGTGCAGAGGGGGCATTGTGATGCGGAAGTCCACTGGTCTCATTCAGTCTTATTCTCTGTTTTATAACATAAAGCAAATAATAAGTGAGTGGGGGCTCTGAGCTGGGGATCACCTGTTGCCCGCCATGGACTTACACAACCTATGTTTTTTTTTTAATTTTTGGGGTTTTGCTTGATATGAAGGGTTGTCAGGGCTGGCGCTAGCTCTGAGAGTACCCTAGTCAGCAGCTCCTCCATCCTTGGAAGTGGTACCTCCACCTTGGCTGCTTCTTACCTTAGGGAGGTGGCACAGACATGGGCTTCACATGTACAAAGCTGCCACCTGCTTCTCCTCCATGTCAGCAGCCAGAGCTCTGTGTGAGGGCACTAATAACACTGGATAAATAACATTATGTCACCCAATCCACGCTTTAGGTACCCCCTAACTACTGGCACCCTAGGCAACCACTTAGGTTTGGCCAACGGTAGGTCTGTGTACAGTACAGTACTTGGACACAAAATTTCTTTTGAGCTCCTCTTGTGATATTGCCAGGGAGACCCTGGCATTCTTGTTTTCAGTGTGAACACAGTCTACCCGGGTATTTGCCTGGTTCTGAGGGTCTGTCCACCGGCAGTATCCCGGGTTCATATACCCTGGATATTGCCGGGGTGACAATTTGAAAGGGGTATAAGCTGCACATATATGGTATCAATTTACTTAAGAGAGTCTTCACCTTTAAAAATGTATGCAAGCTTAACCGTTTCTTTAAATTCCTGTGTAATGTGATACAAACGGAAAGTTGAACTTTATACATTCATGTTTAACCGGCTATGGCATCGCGCTGCCAGTCACTTCTCTCTGCTGATTATCTCAGTGGACGTTTACTAAAATGCAGACTATCCTGTGATAAGTGTAAAGAGGAGCAATTATTATTTACGTCAGCAGTGTTCAGTGTGCAACAGTATGGCTGTTATGGAAAGTCAGTCAAGCCGAACCTCTAACTTTCCTGCAGTCTGTACGGCATCACCCAGTGGTTAACATTGTTCTTGACAATGTCGGTGAGGAAAAGCAAAGGAAGAGGACCACTTGAGACTGTGCGTTGACCGTATGCTGTTCAGTTCTACAGATTTTGGTGGGAGCAGGGAAAGGCAGCCAGAGTGTTTAAGCTCATCTGTCTGATACCCCAAAAGCCAGTCCCCAGATCCAGCTGGAGGATTGCCTATGCCACTTCCATGTTTCAAAATTGCACATAAAAAATAAGTATTAAGGTCATCTAAAAATCAAAGCAATGTACAAATCCTGTCATAAAGAAAAAGTGAAATAGGTCCATTAAAAATATTATCTACAAAATCTATGTGCCCGAGTATGATGACCCCGGTGTAAAAACTAAAATAGAGACATTCCTAAAAATTAAGTTACATCAATGCCCTCACTGGGACTGCCTGGAGTCTATGAGGCTAATACTGATTTGGGTGTATGCCCATTTGCTTAGCATAAAATCCGCAAATTTGTACCGAGCATGCCTTTGCAATGCTATTTTCATTTGTAAGTGATAATAATGATTATAGCTAATTATTATTATTATTATTATTATGCAACATGTTGCTAAAACTCTTATCCATTCCCTCATCATCTCCTGTCTTGACTACTGAAATCTCCTGCTATCTGACTTTTCCAACACCAATATATCCACACTTCAGTCCATCCAAAAATACTCTCCCTCCCGCCGACTTAGAGCTAACTCTTACCTGCGCCTTGATTTGTCTCCAGCTCTCACATCCACCTACTTCTCCCGTGCTGCTCCCCACATATGGAATTCCCCATCATGCCCCATCAGGATCCCTTCAAATCTTTAGACACTCTCTGAAAACCCATCTCTTTTTTAAGAGCTTACCCTACTCCCACCTACCCACTACCCACACTAATGAACCCTCACAACTGTCCCAATCTCCACTCTGAGCCACACTCGCTCCTCTTGTATCAGCTGTGCCCTCTTCCACTTGGAATGTATGCTCTCTAATATCCTTGTTTTCATGTCATCATTTATATTGTCTACCTTGTATGTCCCTGGTTGGGTGTAAGTGTATCTGATGTACAGCTGACATTTACCAGGCATATGCTCTACAGGTGCAGAGCTGGAT
Organism: Mixophyes fleayi; assembly: GCF_038048845.1. Lineage (NCBI taxonomy): Eukaryota > Metazoa > Chordata > Amphibia > Anura > Limnodynastidae > Mixophyes > Mixophyes fleayi. Next base: position 15,774,098 of record NC_134410.1, read on the forward strand.
ACATCGAGATTCCTGACTCAGCATATGGGTCCAAATATGATATTTTTTACATGCATTTGATTTGAGCATTTTTTTTTAACTCATAGATCCATTGGGAATCCCTCTTGGGGATAAGATAATTCTTGGTTGCCGCTTCTGCACACAAACTGTACTTGTTCAATGTATTGAGACCTAAAGCCTACTATATTTTTGTATGTTTATGCATAAAGTGTCTTAAAATCCTATGGGTGACCATGTCTAATATCTCTTACCTGTTCCTTCTATATAAGTTGTCACTTCATCTTACCTACATAAGTGAGTAGCAACTTCATTATATAAAAGTTGAGTTGCAGATTAAATGGTTCTTCATTATATACGTATCTAGTGCCATTAATATTTCCAAAAGTCTCAGATTTATCATCCATTACTTTGCACATATTGTACACATTATTAGTTCATGTGTATATTGGTTACAGGCAGCAAATATTGATACTCTGTGTTTTATTGCAAATTGGCAGCTCCATTCCCACCGGTCATATTTTATTTATTTTGATTTTTGCATACTTGGGTGGATTGTATGTGAATCGGTGGGGGGGGGGGGGGGGCTGCTTCAATTAGTCCGTGCAGATATACCTGCATATTATTGTATTTACTTTCAGAATATTTTTCAGGGTGACTTTTTTTTTTTTTTTTTTTTAAATACGTTTTATTAATAACATCTGATCTTGAACAGCATTACAAAATATAAAATTCTTGAAAGGTACATTAGTGAGATGATAAATGCAGATACACATTTAACAATGTGTATGACACTCTCTCACAGTGCTTTTACAATACAAATTCAGCTTCATATGAGCATGATAACATGACGATGTTATTTTGTTTTAAATTATACAAATAGAAGGAAAAAGATGAAGGGGGGGGCGGTATAGGGCAAAATGGGGGAGGGGAAAGAGCAGATTGGGAAGGTTAGGGGAAGGGGGAAGGAATTCACGCTTTTATGTTTTTTGCAGAGGGTGATCTGGGGTTTCAAGTAACAGATCGGGTACGCCTAGAATTGAAGCAGGGGTTGGTTATAGAATGAGACCCATGGAGACCAGACTTTGTTGAAGGACACGGAGGAGCCCCTAAGCACGCTGGTGATGTATTCCATCTGATAGGTGTGCCAGACTCTACCACAGACCATTTCAGGGTCACTTTTAATTCCTAATCTGTCCCTGGCTGCATCCTCAGTGACCTATTTACACTGGTATTTTACATGGACAACCTAACCAAAGCTGGGCTTGTACTGTAAGCTCCCCCTACCCTTTGATAACTTCCCCATTCTGGCTCGGTAAGTTATTTTCACTTGAAAGCAATAGCTTGAATAAGCCTTTGCTTTAAGATGTTCAAAAGGGCTTCCAAGACAGAACAAAGGCAAATTTAAAAGAACTAAATAATATCTTAATCATTGTCAAATACCATAAAACACTAATGACCATTTTAAAATACTTTGCATGCTGTATAATACAGTTTATCTCTCATTATTGTAGATAATGACACTATGCCGTTAATTTTAGACCATAGGGCACCCACCTGTATTGGGTGCCCCGTCCAAAGCCTTAATACAGTTCTGGTGCGCCATCTGTGGTCTGGGTGGAGGTAACTGTCAATCATTTGCAGTTCTTCACTGTAAAGCAAAATGGGCTTTTTCTACAACTGACTGACAGTTACTTCTTATCAGACCAAAGATGCTGCTGATTCATTCATTTAAAACTATACACATGTTTTACTTCTTAACGCCGCCATCTGTATTCAGTATAAACTGTGGATCTTACCACAAACTCATATATAGTAGTGGCCAAAAATATTGCCACAATTGCAGTTTTTTTCTAATAATGCACCATTTCTTCCAGACAATTGTTGAAATAAAAAAATGGTATCCACATACATTTTTTTTTTTAGTTGGCAGTGGAATAAAGCACAAAAATTACATAGCTTATTCCACACAGAAATCCTTAAATGGACCAACATTATTGGCTCCTTTCAGAAGTGATTAGAAATAATTAGATTTCAAGCAGGTGATTCTCTTTCACTTTGGACTGAACTTGTGGTGAGTAGCAGGTGCCTGCAATGTAAAAATCACTCTTTAAACAAGCTTGACTAGAGCAAAGGGCTAATTCTCCTTTATATTATTCCCTTTTGTATCTTAGGTGTACTTAGGTCTCTCACTATAATTATTATTTAATGTATATAGATCAATTATGTAAGTTTCAACATGCAACTGACTTATTTCTTCCTGATGAGAATGGGCATTAAATATTATATGTATGTGGTTTTATCTATTTTAATTGGACTGTTCCTAAACTTTGGCCTCTATGATTGATGACTGTGACAGGCCTTTCTAAATGGTTGCTGATCTCCATTTTGTTGTTCTTATACTTTTATGTGTGTATTACTTTAAATGCTTTTGTAACCAAGGCTGAACCGAGGCATGCCAACAAATCTGCCACGGTGTTGTCACAGTGCTTACTGTGCATACTCCGGAGAAATATTCCTCTTATCAGTACTGCTACCAAGATAAAACGAGATTTTGTTTTGAAGGATGAGAATATTTAAGTGAGATAAATGGCGGTAGCAGGATCTGGCTGGCAAATGTTATCCCGGGGTGCGAGATTCTGCAGCCTACAAGGAACATTTTAAAGGGAAAAAAAATGCAGGTAGCCCAGTGATAGCCCAAGATAGCCCTCTACGGGACCGACCCGGGAGGCAGATACCATTATTGTAAATGGTTCCCTGGATCCTCTGTTCTGACTATAAAAGCTGAATTGCTGCAGCACACAGTGCACCTCGGGCCTGAGTCATTAAGGCAAAAAAGGTGTAAATGTTCTCTGGGACAAACCATGGCACAATGCAAGAGGTGCAAATTAGTTTATTATTTTGCACATAAGTTAAATACTGGCTGTTTTTCATTTAACACATAAATACTTGATAGCTTTATAATTACACTGAAATTTAAAGTTGATCTCTAGGATATGCCCTACCCCAACTATAAGTCTGTCCCCACATTTTAAATTTACCTCCCCCTCCAATGCAACATTGCTTTGCCCAAGTGCAAAGTTACTCCTTTTTTCTGCTTTGCTCTCCTTAATGACTCAGCCCCCTCGTGTCTGGACCATGAAATCGTGTTGGAACCGGAGATTGATCAACATCCCAGCTTTCGAATAGCCGAACGACAAGGGGGCCCTGGGAAGTGTGGTTGATTGAACATATCTGCTATCACAAGCTAAGTATTTTGTTGAACTTTGCTGCCTCTCTTATATTAAAGCTCTTTTTAGATAGAAACTTGACGTGTCATTAACTCTTTGATCTCCTGAACCTTGTTTCCACTGGGGAACAATGACTCAAGGAATTTTTGTGTCCTGCTCATCTTTCCATGTGTCAAAGTCCTATAATTGGATGAAAGAAAGTATATTGCTAAATATTGTTTTACCGTACGATTGCGAAGCGTACGCCACATGTTATGGCGTAATCGCACGAAAAGTCACGCACGCACACACTCGCACTTACACATTCATATATATATAGATTTCAGATTTAAAATAGTTACAATCCACAGTGGTTTATGAGCAGATGTTATTTGGTTTATAGTTATATATTATAAGGTTATATGTACACTTTAGTGATATCTAAAGTTCAGGTCACGGGAAGCATGTCATATCTGGTATCATTCGAATCATTTATTTATCCGCAGTTGTCCGGTTCATTCGCCAAAGGGATCGCACATTGCGTACTTTAGTTATCGATGATAGGGAATAAATGGTAAGAGTTATATTGTCTGTGTAATGTAAATAGACTAGTTTAAACTGGATTCTTGGCGGGAAAGTTGGAATGCATCATCTGGACAGCTGACCCCCACCCTTGGAATGCCGACCCCCCACCCTTGGAGGGGGTTGTTTGAACTGACATATGGACTGCATTACCCTGGACCTTCCTGAAGCCTGAACCTATGGAAACTTACCAAGTCACCTGTATTGTATTTACTGTAACACCAAATGTGTATATATACAGCTCCTTGGAATCAGCTGCAGTCACTCTGACCACAGTCTTCAAGACTGAAGGACTGTAGCTGGTACCAGCGGAGCGCAGCGTATGTATGTATGTATGTATCATGTATCGGCTGTATTGTACTTATTTATTGAACTGCTAAACTTTTGCTTTTGCTAAATAAATTGCTTGTGCTTTGGAACCACACAAATCGCATAGACAATGCTTATTGGAAAACAATGTAATTACTTTAATACATGATTAAGACAATATTGTCTTGTTTTAATGTAATTGTTTCATGCTAGTAATTTATATTTATGGATTCAACAAACTGTACCATATATTTGACCAAATTGTATATAAAAAAGGCAATTTTCCACCTATTTTCTTCTTCTTGTCTTTTTAGTAATGCTATGTCGAGGAGCATACAATTTGCATAATGGGTTGTCTGTGATCATGGGATGTAAACTTGTGTGCTATGTTGTGATAAAGTTGTGTTAAATGCTATATATATATATATATATATATATATATATATATATATATATATATCATATAAGATATAGATAAGAGGCCACTAGAGAGGGATGCAATATAGATAACTTGATATTACATTATGAATATTGATATATTTCATGGAAAGATAATGAAAGTTTATTATGTATTATGTTTAATTGCTGCCTAGAGGCATAACAAAATCTGTTCTATACATCATGTTTAAAAATCAAGGAGAAAGCATCAATTCAAAAAGCAGCATGATGTCATAAACAATGAAGTGATATCTCTTGCCAAGAACTTGATCTGGGCCATACATATCATCAATGTATTAAACTAATCCAACTAGTTACAATGAATGAATGAATGAATTACAAAATCACCACAAGATGTCGCTATAGAGCAAAGCAATGTATCTTAATAACCTAACATAGGAAAAAGTCTAAATACTCTGAGCCCACATTCACACCACAAATCAGTTTACAGTTTTTTATAACAAGAGATGTAAAAATCAAACTTGAGAAGTTACTTCTGAGAAATATTATATTTTGAATGGCCAGATATCCAGAAAGGTTTAGTTGCTGGGTCACGAACCTGTAAGCAGTCAAGAAAAATAAAAATTAGCGTAGAGCTAAAAAGCATTTACGTCATGTCTGGATATTTATCCTCTTGGGACTACACAATTGAAGGTACTAATCCAGAAACATCAACCTCTTGCAGACACTAATTATTTTTATTATTATTATTATTATTATTATTAATAATAATAATAATAATAATATTATTATTATTATTGTCATTGGTTTTGTTAGGATCTACAGTGCTCTGCGGGGCCAACCAGTAGGGATAACAGAGCATGCATAAAGCAGAAATGCAAATGTGCATACAAAGGGTAGGGAGGGCTCTTGTAAGAGAGTTTATGATCTAGCAGAGATAAGTTAGTGGAGATTTGGACAGTGCCAGTAGTATAGCTAAGTGGTAGATTTCTCAAACCCTCTAAAAAGGAAAACTGAAGGTGTTGCCCATAGCAACCAAGCAGATTCTAGCTATAATGTTCTAGAATATACTAGATAAATGATAGCTAGAATCTGATCGGTTGCTAAGGGCATCACCTCCACTTTTCCTTTGTAAAAGAGTTTGATAAATCTATCCCTAAGTCTCATTTATGATCTGCAAATCTATGTGTAAAAATTTCCACCTACCGATGGGAGGAGGGCAGATTGTAGTGCACCTTGCATGAATACTCTTATTTGTACACTCACTAATGTGTGTATATATATTAGGGAATTTAGACTGTAAGCACCTATGGGGCAGGGACAGATGTGAGTGAGTTCTCTGTACAGCGCTGCGGAATTAGCGGTGCTATATAAATAACAGATGATGATGATAATAAAAGAAAAATAGAGAATTTGTTTGAAGGATGAGATTATTTAAGTGAGATAAATGGCTGTAGCAGGGTCTGGCTGGCAAACGTTAGCCCAAGCGCAAGACTGCAGCCTACTAGGAAAGTTTTTTTTCTTTTTTTACATCAATTACATTCCCAAAAGAGAAGGGAGACACATATAGAAAGAGAGAGAAAGTAGGTAAGTAAAGAAAGGACACAACAGGTAAGAGGGAAGGGATAGGGCCGGGGGACTGTAGAGCTAGACCGATGTAGAACATACATATTTAAAGTCATCTGAATCTTTGAAATCTATCCAGGAAGACCAAGTGTCCATGTATTCCGAGTATTTATCATTGGCAGAGAAAATACTATCGTCCATGGACATATAATAATCAATTCTATTGAACCAATCCATAATTGAAGGAGGGATTTGAGATCTCCAGCATGTGGGTACGACTGTTTTAGCTGCATTGTTGAGGTGCTTTAATAATGATTTTTTTGTACTTAGAGGGTTGGATGGAGGAAAAGGATAACAATCAAAAACCTGGGTCAGTAGGCCCCTCATAACCTATGATAATACTAGAGATTCTAATAACTTCGCTCCAGAAGGGAGAAATAGTTGAGAATTCCCACCAGATATGTATTCATGATTCCACAGCACTGGAACATCTCCAGCAGGAAGAAGACAATTTAGGATTACATTTGTGTAACACTGTAGGGCATGATTGTACCACCTAGTCAAAAGTTTATAGTGAGTCTCAATTACAGAAATACTTAAAGAACAAGTGTGAGTATTAGTGTATATCTTCTGCCACGATGCTGAAGTTATATGTGGAGCTAGGTCCCGTTCCCACGAACCTACGAAGGGAGGCGGGGATTTGAACTGGTCCTCCATCAAAAGTTTATATATCTCAGATATGACATGGCTCGGGGAGGATTCAGATAAACAGAGATTTTTGTATGGGGATAGAGGTCTATCGAAAGACCTGGACTCTCCGATAGTACTAATGTAATGTAACACCTAGACATATCTCCAATATTCAGTTGAGAGCAAAGAGAACGAGGACTGAAGGTCCGTAAAGGAGCGAGGTTTACCATTCACCACCAGCTGGCCGAGGCCTATGATCCCTGCCCGAGACCAAATTCTAAACCCAACACCCCATAAACCAGAAGGGAAATCTGTATTGAAAACAAAGGGAGTGATGGGTGAGGGAAAGGCTGAAATACTTTCTCCGAATCAAATTTTCTCCCACACCTTCAAGGTAGGACCTATGGTAGGGTGATGGATTCTGGGAATCTTGGGCAGCCAAGGTATAACACTCAGCGGGGTCAAATTAAAATCATTCTCAATAACAACCCACTGTTTTTTTATCACTACCTCTGGTCCAATCCAAAATCCTGCTCAGATAGCTTGCCTGTAGATAACTCTGGAACATTGGAAACTGAGCACCACCTTGATGTTTCGTCTGAATAGAATAGAATGCTTAAAGCGGGGTCTCCTCCCCCCCCCAAAACAAAGTCACGTACCAAGCGCTGGAGACTATCAAGGAACCTCTGAGGAATCAAAATTAGGTGCGCTTGCATAATGTAAAGGACTTTGGGCAGGATATTCATTTTTATGATATTCATTTTGCCTAGCCAAGAGAATTTAGAAGACGACAAAATAGTCAAGTCCCTTTTAATTTTAGATAGTAGAGGGGAAAAGTTTAGATGAAATTATTGGTCGTTAGATCTCGCAATGGAGACCCCGAGGTATCTAATATGTGACGCATGCCCAACAAATAAATGATAATAATAATAATAATAAATGCCATTTAAATGGAAACTCTGTCTTGAAACCCTCTATCATTTGATCTGGAGTCGAGATATTAAGGGCGTTTGACTTAGAAAAGTTTGTTTTAAAATTGGAGAGTGTACCAAACTTAGAAAACTCAAACATCAAATTAGGTAATGAAGTAATTGGGTTGGTGATAATAGGTAATAGGTCATCAGCAAATAGAGTAAGACGGTAATCTTTCTTATCAATCTGGAGACCTGTGATGTTTGGATTAGATCAAATAGCTCTAGCCAGGGCCTCCATGCACAGAACGAATATTAATGGAGATAATGGGCAGCCTTGCCGGGTGCCGTTATAAATGGTAAAAGAGTCCGAAAGGATGCCATGTGCTCTGACCTTGGCAGTTGGCGATCTATACAGGGCCAAAATTTTCAGGAGACCTGATGGACCGAAACCCATGTGATGAACAACACCTTTCATAAAACCCCAGTCCACCCTGTCGAATGCTTTCTCAGCATCGGTAGACAGAAGGACCGTAGGCACCGCTAAAGAGGAGACATGGTGTATTAGGTCCATAATCTTGGTAGTATTGTCTCTTGCTTCTCTGCCTGGGATAAACCCTACTTGGTCATTAGTAATAAGTTCAGGGAGAAGAGACTTTAATCTATTAGAGATCAATTTTTACAAGGAATAATTTAAAGGAAAAAAAATGCAGGTGGCCCAGTGACCCTGCCCAAGGTAGCCCACTATGGGACTGAACCAGGAGACAGATGCTCCCCTGCCCCCCCAGTGCCTATGCTGGAGAACCACATGTACAGGGGAACATTGGAAATGTTTCTATAAGGTCAGTAGTAGACTGATATGTAGTATGTAATAATAGTACATGATATTTATATATTTATGTGACGCCAAAAGTGACTTTTTACTTTATATAGCTGTTTGATTACCCATACTGAACTTTAATTAATAAATAAATGTAGATGTATGTTTCTGTTACATGCTTCATCCTTACAAGCACAAGGGGAAATATATTAGATATACTACGCAATCCCTGCTCTCATTAGTACCTTCTCCAGGCTGGTTCACATCCTCTTTCTGCTCAGAAGACTTGTGCAACGCACAGAGCGACCAGTGTTGTTATCCCCATGAGGAGAGCGGTCCTGGGTCTGACTGCCGAGTTGCAGAGATCGGTGAAGCAACAAGATGCACCTTCAACTTTACATGTACTTTCCCATCCACAATCGTGATAATACACTGCAAAACAAACGTGACAAATTAAACATTTATTTAGGTATTTAAATATTGGATTATTTGTCAAAGTAACAAATTGGATGTATGAATATTGTTTTATTGAGAGATGTTACACACCGCTATATCTAATACAATTCATCTGTCAGTGAGAGAGGTGGAGGCGGATATTTGCAGGCCTTTGTTGTGATCAATGTATAGACATCTGCTTGGGGCATGGAAAGTGCACATGTCTAACATGCACTGAGCGCTGATTCCTCCTCTGGACTGAATGGAATCTTGCAGAATTATAATTTGTATTTATAATTGTAATTTCTAAATGTATTGCTTTTCTTTGTTTTCTTGTTTAATAAGGGTATTTTAAGAAAAATAAAGGCCAATTAGGCCTATGATAATATAAACCCTTAGTTCAGGTGCTTTACAATGGCACTCCAACTCTCCCAGGGGTTAATAATATTAGCTCTACCCAGCTCCTCCTGTATGTCTCTCTTTTTCATATTGGATTTTCTCTGTTTAACATTTTACATTTTCAGATGAGGCCACCATCCATTGGTGATGGAGGTTTTGAGAGGAGTCGGGTCGTGGAGCAATGCCCCGTTAATTGAGCAGCTGTATGTGTTGATCTTCCCTGTGCAGGGAGATCCGGGGCTTTCCTTTGCTGGTGGTCCTGTCTGAACCAAAGTAGGTGGTGATGGGTCTCCATGCCTCTGGAGGCATCGGGGAGTATGGCTGCGCCCTCCTTTATTTATTTATGGTATTGGGTGTGTCAGCTGACCATCGCTATATTTTCTTGCCACCAATTTCTACAGCAACTTAATTAAAGCTGTGACCTCTGATTTTCCAAAATTAAACTTGTTGTCTATCATTATTTTTCTATGTAGTTTATGATGTGTGTAAAGACATCAACTGATTGGACATTTAATAAAAAAAAGTTTGGGTTTTGTTTATTATCATATATTAGAAACTGAGATTAAGTCAATTAAAAATTTTAAGTACAAAAGAATAGTAGGCAAAACATTGTACGCCTTTAATATCAATTCCTTATTTAGTACAAATGCAGAAATATTGAACAGGACCCACATCTAATTAAAATATCTAAAAAGTAGCACAAAAGAGGGGCTTGGCTTCTCATAATCTAAACTAGTCAACTGAAGAAAAAAAATTATGTAGGAGTCTCGCTCCTGAAGAGCTACAGAGACAGACATAGATCCATCCTACCTCTTGTGAGCATGATAATGCTACTAGATCTGTCACATTTTTAAAGCTACATTTCCACCTAATTGATAAATGTTATATCCCTTCCCAGGGCCACGGGGGCTGCTTCAGGCAGCCATTTTTATAGGAGCTCTTCCATTTATTTAATATAGAACTGGCAAAACTCTTAAGTTCACCACATTAAAATGGCTGGGAGTGTGTGAGCAGGCGGACCAATCAGAAGCCGCAATCCCTGTGAGAATCAGAATTAGAATGTTCACAGCAATACAGCGTACAGAGTGTGGCGGCCAACTTGTTTGTTCTTTATCACAATTCACTGTACTGTTGCCCTTGATTGTTATCTTTACCATTGCCCCACTTATCCCATCCAGAATCTCCCCATATTTAAATGTGCCTTGCGCATTTACTTTCCCAAAATAAACACCCAGTTGATTGTTTGTAACCAGTGTGTGGTCTATTATTATTCATAGGGTTAGTGTGGTTGGGTACAAGGGGCTTCCAGAGTCAACCCCTGCAGGGGTGCACCCAGGGGATATGTTTCCTGGTGCCTGGAAACCCCCTCCCAGCCTGGGGCACTGTATGCTTCAGGTGGCTTGCGTCGTGTATATGATGGGGATTGGAATTGTCTGTATCTATGATAGGGATAGAAAGAGTTGGACCGCAGCCCAGTACTGTCTAAAATTAAAGACACCCCCCCATGCATTCTGGTCATGCCCACTGGCGGCATGGCGTGGAAATCCCTCTCTAGAAATCCGGCTTTTGCCCCTGCCCTGGTGTATTCAGTCACAGTCCGCATCCCACCATTGTGTGTCAAAGACTCAGTGGAGGCACTGAAGAGAGAGAGAACATTTCACCACCCTTTTCAGAGTGCTAGGAAAATTGATTATTGACAATCATGTGCTGCCTAAGACATCACAGCCCCCCTTTTAAATCTCCCATTGCTCGACTGCTATCAAATATAGTTATGGAGCAGTGGTTCCCAAACTGTGTGCCTAGGCTCCCTGGGATGCCTTGGAGATTTCACAGGGTACCTTGGCCAGGGCCAGTGGTAAGCAAGCGGGGGGCTACTTGGTAATTATTTTGGCTTAGGGGTGCCTTGAAAAAATTTTGGAGACCCTAAGAGTGCCTTGAACTGAAAACGTATGGAATTCACTGTTATAGAGGTTTATGCTGGGACAGTAGACAGTTTTCCAGGGGAGGACTTGAACAGTCACAGAAGATTCTAATTGGTCTCCCCTCTGTTTCTCCCTGAACCTGCCTTCTTACTCTGTTAATACCACAACTGTGAAAGTTAAAATTGTGCATTGGTATTTTCTTAGCGATATACATAATGTGATGCACAACATCTGATTTCCCACAAATCCAAGACATCAAGCCTACCTTCCAACTGTCTCAATTTTGATGGAACAGTCCCGATTCTAATGGACTGTCCCAACATTCTGCCAGTCAGAATTTTTGTCCCTACTACCGGAATGTTAGGAGGTATGTCTGCTTACCGCTGCTCTGTGCAGAAATGCAGGTGTGTATTTAGGGGAAGAAGAGAGAGGGTTGAGGCTGAATCAGTGCTTCAAAAAGCTAGACATGTCTTAGAGATCATGCCAACAACGTGATGCAATTACACCTCGAATGTAACACGATATAAGGGACTATTTGAGGAGCAACACATCTGCTCCTGTCCCTATAGGGCGAATCTGTTGTTATATGGTTCATACATTCTTGATTTATTATTTATTTGGAAGGAAGGAGTTGAATTTGCCAATCACATTAACTTAATTATTAATTCCTTCAATCAGAGCAATGACTCAAACACACGCCAGTTCCTCGCACATTTAGGAAACATTTCAATGAGCGCTCCACCTGTTTCTTGGATAAGTGAGATAATTCTACAGCTAATACATGCGAACGATCGGTCACTCCACCTGTTTCTTGGATAAGTGAGGTAATTCTACAGCTAATATCTGGCATTGAGTGCTCCTCCTGTTTCTTGGATAAGTGAGGTAATTCTACAGCTAATACATGGCAAGGAGCGTTGACCCTTCCAGGGTGCCAGACAATGCACTAAAAAGAGCTATTGAAATTCACAGAAGAAAGCCAGTTCATCAGTGAGCTTAGAATCAGCCCCAATTAACTGCTTTAAGGATGCTATTAATCAAAATGACCAAAGCACCTTTTCTCTTTGGGTGTATATTACACCCTACACTTATTAGTGCAAATTACGAAAAAAAGCCTGCAAAGACTTTTAGATAAATAAAAATGACCAAAGCAGCTCTTCTCTAAGGATGTATATTACACCCTACACTCATTAGTGCAAATTCAGAAAAATACAGTTTAATCCCTGATAGGCCTTCCCTAAACAAGCTATCAATGACTTAAAGGCATGTTAGACCACAGTGCTGTGAAGAGAATTCTACACTGTCAAGACGATGTTGTCATCATCTTAAGCATCATCCTCTCCCTTATCAGTGTGTACATCATTATCACAGACTATTAATTCATCTCCGCTGGAATCCGCCATTAGAGAAGTGTCAGTACTTGGATGTATTTGCCGGTAAAGGCATTCCTAGAGGAAGATGTAGTTCATTTTGATGAACATCATCTTTTTCCCATTTTTAGGAAGTAACCTCCTACCTCGATCACTGACAAGGTTCCCGGCTGTGCTGAATACTCTTTCTGAGTACACACTGGAGGGTGGGCAGATTAGGTATTGCAAAGCAAGTTTATACATTGGTTTCCAAATGGCTTGTTTTTCCTCCCAGTATAGAAAGGGACTGTCTGACATTTCCATATCATATCAATTTTCAACTATTGAAAATAATCCTCCACCATCCTTTGAAGAAAATACAGCTTTTTTTATAAGGGGGTATATGAGACCCCAAACACTATGTAGTGCAAATTCAGAAAAATACAGTTTAATCCCCGCTATGCCCTCCCTAAACAATACAGTGCTATATTAGAATTTCAGCACTCACCTCTGACGCGTTTCAATTTACCAAATTGCGTATAAATCATGAAGACTATACGCAAACCAGCTTTATGTCTGTTGGTTGGTAGCACTTTAAATACCCTCATGTTTATGTTCACTCCTATGGCTTGATAAAGATTTGGTAAATTGAAACGCGTCGGAGGTAGAGGGGCGTGCATCCCGATGTAGATACACACCAGACGAGTCTGCCTCTATTTGGATTTCCAGCGTCTGTACGTAGATCAAGCCGGCAACCCGACTGTCAGGACGGGCACTTTGGTCCTTTATACACGCGCTTTTACATCTGATATCCGGTAAGAGTCCAGCTTGCCTGGTGTCTTTGTCCGATCGGGAGAATCTGGATGTTTTTATGTTTTTTTTTATGCTATTTTATTATTGTGGAATTGTATTTATCCTTGTTTTTATCTTTTCGGGTGCAATAGAAGTCAGTATGTTTTGAGGTAATGCACCATGGACTCTCATTTTTCTTTTGAGCACCAGTTATAAAGAAATCTGACAGAAGGATAACATCGGAGAAGGATATCTATGGTACCATATGATTATATGCTGAGTAAAGATTGCAATTTTGTAAATGCATACCCTATAGGGGATTGAAAGATTCCCATCACGTGGTGTTGCCATTATTATCACTCACCCACATTGGACCTTTGGGACTTTCTTAGCGATCATTTGGTTTTACTATATGTGACATATTGCGCTATGATATGCTTCCTTTTTTTCATGTTTCTTACCTAATTTGTATCGTGATGAGAGACATCTGAGATTTGGAACCATTGGGATTGTCACTGAACTTCTGGAGTTTGTGGAAGATACACATTCAGGAGGAACGAAAGGAGAGACTATAATCAGACCTCACAAGGTTGACTTTTGGAGAACTGTTAGCGCCAGCTCTGTCACCAACTGTATTGTAATTATTACTTTGTAGTGCAAATTCAGAAATATACTGTGCTGCTATAATAGAATTTCAGCAGTCAGCAAACACAGCTTTTTTAGAAGGGGGGAATATGACACCCAAAAACTCAGAAAAATGCCTCCTCTATACTGCTCTATTCCTGCGATCTAACCCTTCTCTGTCCCTCTCTCAAATGGCGCTAGATCTCCGTGGAGGAGGCTATTTATTCATTCTAAAACTCATGAGATTCGAGATTCGAGATCCGACCACGACACAATGACGTTTTGCCTCTTTTTGGAAACCGAATAGGCACGAGAGTACCGAGACTCAGATCCCCGAAGTTTGGATGGATTCGGTTTCAAGGAAACCGAGCCCGCCCATCTCTATTTGATATATTAGCGATTAAAGAGTTACATTTAATATTAATTATGCTACATATAGTGATTATTGGAAAAAAGAGATCTCTGATTGGTGGAAAGCAGTTGAAATAGAATCAGTCTGAGCATTATATTTATTGTAGGCATAACTTCTGAAGAAACTACTGTCAGAGTAGAGAAAACACGTTAAAATGCTTAACGGTTGATGTCATAGCTATAACCACCTTACTCTTAAACTTAATACTATAATATAAATAAAAGACACCACATATAACTTGTTGGAAAATAAAGAGTCATTTTTTAACCCAATCGCAGGTCAATTTCCTGGACATCAATAACTTACACACCACTTTTATCTGAGAGCACACTTATCATTTGTCTTTAAATGGGAACAATAATCCAAGGCATTCCAGAACCCAAACCCTTCTGGGATAATTGTACTGCAACCACAAGCCCGCTCTCAGGGAAATGGGTTCCTAATGCCTAAATACATGTAATGGGCACCCCACTAACCTTGCCTGCTGACTGTACAGTGTTTTCCTGCAAAACCATAGGCTGCACCAGCCATAGGGCCATGACCCTATCCACAGAGATCGGACACCAGGGAGTTACACTCACCACCAGTTATGCACCAGAACCCACCACAGGTAAAACCAAAGGAAGGAGAACTCCAGATCCTGCAAAGGGGAATGGGTGGGAAGGCAGCTTTTCCTGGATCCAAGAGGCCAAGATCACTCCTCCACGGAACTTTATAGTCTTTCCCTTAAGCCTTCCCCAATGACACCCACATTGGGCGTACCCCAACCTTCCCTTGTTTGTTAACCCCTTAGTGCGGTCCAAACTAGTTCTGTACACAAACCTCAACTTTTAATTTCCCTTGGGCTAATTCCATCGCTCAGTTATAAAATATTCACATGTAACATTCAGTTATTATATGTATCAATTTGGCCGGTAACATATCAAAATATTTGTTTAACAACATATGCAGATTTGATTGGTGACTGTCTGATCACAGTATTGGGGTCTGTGTTTATCATTTGGTCCCACTAACCGCCTATATGTCATCTTCACAGCCCATCAGCTCCTACACCAGAGAGATAATTAAACATTGTTTCTCGAATTTGATTCAACATTAGAAAAGCCGTTCTGTAATAGCAGAAACTACACCAGTCTTCTTCTATATCCCACCGATATGTAGAGGTTTTTGGAAGACCGTTCGCTATAAAGCTGTAAAGTACGATGGTGAACGATTGCTTTACCATTAGTTACCTCCAGTGATCATATCCCATAAAAGACGAAAAAACTATTTTGTTGTATACTTAAATCAAGTTCTGCAATATAGATCTATCTGTTTCCAATATTGGCAATTGTAATGTTCAATGGATTTAAGATATATACAATATATGTTGATAGCTTAGATATGAGAGTGGATATCCCAGGATACTATTATATGATTGGGCTATATAAAAATCACACATTTAAGATACTTTTATCTATGAATTAGCTTATGATATTGACGTCCTATATTTTCTTATATGTATTGATGGTAACAAGCCTAATATATGTATTAATTAATAAATTTAATAAATGATATCCGATTGTAATTTCTTTTAGTAATATCTTTTTATCTGAGGGGTCAACAATTCCTCTCATTCACTAATCTGGCATCACTGTTTGAGAACAATTTAGGATTTTTTTCTGAAAATTTGGAGGTGCTCCCTGCTTAGTGTCAGAAACATCTTTTACTGTAGAAAACAGACTTTGGACGCTTCTTTACAATGAGAGGACCCTAACTACATATTGTAATTAGCTCAGATATACATGTACAAATGGTAAAAGGGATCACACATTATATACACTCACATTTATTTTCAAGCCTATTTGTGTGTGACCTTATGGTCAATTCTCTTTTTTGTGAATAATAAAATATTATATATATGAGAAAGAAATCTGAATTTATGTGTACATAGTAATATTTCATAATACAGTGTGCATTAGTTTTTTCAGAAATCTGTAAGGAAATTCCTTCTAATGTAGGCAATAAGTACTTGTGCTGACAACCACTTATTGCAAATGAAAGCCTTGTATACCCACTGAATTAGAAGGCTCTTTGACATTAACATTGCTTTATTAAAAATAGATAACAGATTATTCCCAGTATTTTTTTTTTATAACTTACTGTTATTTTCAGAAGATTTCAAACAGCCGTAGTCACAGTTAATCTCTATCATCTTCTCACACTTGCCTCCAACAGATATACATCCGTAGCATTTATATGAATGGCCTCAAAGAGATTAGAAAGTGCCAGTAAGACAGATGTCACATATTCAGAACAAATACATTATAGAATGCAACAGTTCTACTCACCTCCACACACAACACCATAATGTGTATACACAGCACAGGTACAGTACAGACAGCAGCAGTGTCAGTCTCCTCCTCACACACTACTACACCATGACATGTATACACAGCACAGGTACAGTACAGACAGCAGCAGTGTCAGTCTCCTCCTCACACACTACTACACCATGACATGTATACACAGCACAGGTACAGTAGAGAAAGCAGCAGTGTCAGTCTCCTCTCCACACACTACTACACCATGACATGTATACACAGCACAGGTACAGTAGAGAAAGCAGCAGTGTCAGTCTCCTCTCCACACACTACTACACCATGACATGTATACACAGCACAGGTACAGTACAGACAGCAGCAGTGTCAGTCTCCTCCTCACACACTAATACACCATGACATGTATATACAGCACAGGTACAGCACAGACAGCAGCAGTGTCAGTCTCCTCCTCACACACTACTACACCATGACATGTATACACAGCACAGGTACAGTACAGACAGCAGCAGTGTCAGTCTCCTCCTCACACACTACTACACCATGACATGTATACACAGCACAGGTACAGTACAGACAGCAGCAGTGTCAGTCTCCTCCTCACACACTACTACACCATGACATGTATACACAGCACAGGTACAGTAGAGAAAGCAGCAGTGTCAGTCTCCTCACACACTACTACACCATGACATGTATACACAGCACAGGTACAGTACAGACAGCAGCAGTGTCAGTCTCCTCCTCACACACTACTACACCATGACATGTATACACAGCACAGGTACAGTACAGACAGCAGCAGTGTCAGTCTCCCCCTCACACACTACTACACCATGACATGTATACACAGCACAGGTACAGTACAGACAGCAGCAGTGTCAGTCTCCTCCTCACACACTACTACACCATGACATGTATACACAGCACAGGTACAGTACAGACAGCAGCAGTGTCAGTCTCCTCCTCACACACTACTACACCATGACATGTATACACAGCACAGATACAGTACAGACAGCAGCAGTGTCAGTCTCCTCACACACTACTACACCATGACATGTATACACAGCACAGGTACAGTACAGACAGCAGCAGTGTCAGTCTCCTCCTCACACACTACTACATGACATGTATACACAGCACAGGTACAGCACAGACAGCAGCAGTGTCAGTCTCCCCCTCACACACTACTACACCATGACATGTATACACAGCACAGGTACAGTACAGAAAGCAGCAGTGTCAGTCTCCTCCTCTCACACTACTACACCATGACATGTATACACAGCACAGTACAGTACAGACAGCAGCAGTGTCAGTCTCCTCCTCACACACTACTACACCATGACATGTATACACAGCGCAGGTACAGTCTCCTCCTCACACACTACTACACCATGATATGTATACACAGCACAGGTACAGTACAGACAGCAGCAGTGTCAGTCTCCTCCTCACACACTACTACACCATGACATGTATACACAGCACAGGTACAGTACAGACAGCAGCAGTGTCAGTCTCCCCCTCACACACTACTACACCATGACATGTATACACAGCACAGGTACAGTACAGACAGCAGCAGTGTCAGTCTCCTCCTCACACACTACTACACCATGACATGTATACACAGCACAGGTACAGTACAGACAGCAGCAGTGTCAGTCTCCCCCTCACACACTACTACACCATGACATGTATACACAGCACAGGTACAGTACAGACAGCAGCAGTGTCAGTCTCCTCCTCACACACTACTACACCATGACATGTATACACAGCACAGGTACAGTGCAGACAGCAGCAGTGTCAGTCTCCTCCTCACACACTACTACACCATGACATGTATACACAGCACAGGTACAGTACAGACAGCAGCAGTGTCAGTCTCCTCACACACTACTACACCATGACATGTATACACAGCACAGTACAGTACAGACAGCAGCAGTGTCAGTCTCCTCCTCACACACTACTACACCATGACATGTATACACAGCACAGGTACAGTACAGACAGCAGCAGTGTCAGTCTCCTCCTCACACACTACTACACCATGACATGTATACACAGCACAGTACAGTACAGACAGCAGCAGTGTCAGTCTACTCCTCACACACTACTACACCATGACATGTATACACAGCACAGTACAGTACAGACAGCAGCAGTGTCAGTCTCCTCCTCACACACTACTACACCATGACATGTATACACAGCGCAGGTACAGTACAGACAGCAGCAGTGTCAGTCTCCCCCTCACACACTACTACACCATGACATGTATACACAGCACAGGTACAGTGTCTTACCAATTTGGATGCCCATAAGAATAATAAACACTATTGCGATCTTCATTATTAGTTGTGTATTTTTCTGTTAGACTCTCTCAACCTTTATCATACTCTATTTAAATAGGATTTGACACTCCCAATGTAAATCCTCCCTCCCCTCCCACGCCCCTGCGCCCAAACTCAGTAACACGTATTGATTATATATGTCATAAAAATAAAAAGCTATTTCTGTATTGTAGATTTCCTGGTGCAGTGAAGGAAGATTGTAATTTTTAGATTTACATCACATGGAAACAGGGCCTCTTCATTAAATCATGGGACTTTCCCAAGATAACAAACACAGTTTATGTACAGTTATGCCATGTTGCCTATTTACTTTTTCACAATCATTGTGGTAATAAGTATCATCACCTGCATTTACCAGAAAAATGTCTTCGAGATGGGTGGAAGTTACTCAGGTCCCCTCATTACTCTGTCACAGAGCAGCAAGAGTTAAATGACTGATTCACCATGCCAGGCTCCATAGCTATGTGCATGCGTGTGCAAATACAGCCACAGAACCGTGTGTGCAAAAGTCACAATTGTTTCTAAATCAGGTAAAAAAATATGTAATTGTACTGTAATAGTCGGCGTTATTCCCACATTAGCATTTATATAATTTACATTTATTTACATTTGTAAAGAGCATATTCATATATTTTTTGACTGATATCCTGTTTGTGCCAACATTACAATTGCTTTGTTTATATATGCAGAAATATTCATTTCTGACTTTATTTTTCTATTTTTAATCTTTTTTTTTATTTTTCATGATTTTATTCATCATCGTAAAGTTCCAAATATTCAGCATGATATAAACACAGATACAGTTATTTCAAACCAAATGTCCTAGTCATTACAGTATAGAAGGGCGATATCGTTCTATCCAGACACTAAATTAATGCGGAAGGACATCCTATCTAAAGAACTCCTTTGAGATCACCAGTATTGTATAATACAGCAAATTCATGACTAACCGGGTCATGGAAATCCAAGCAAACGAATGGTTCATTAAACACATGAAAATTATTGCAATGAAGGCATAACGTAAAGATGCATTTTGGTGCAAAATTGACGCACAACTTCTTTGGATATTTAGAACCAGGGGTGTTAACATGCAGGTGTAGGACAGTAGGGGCACGCAGACATGCCACATTCAGACGCTTCTTATTTTAGTCACACTGATCTTTATATACGTTAGCTATGGACGTAACTGTTGTAACTACATAAACCAGATACACGTCTTTTAGTTGATGATGATAATTGTTCCAGATACTCCTTGACGCTAGATTTCATGCTGTACATATCTTAAGATGTGCGCATCTCAAAATACAGACACGAAAACACATGTGTGCAGACACATCTTTGCTCACATGCACAACTCTAAATTAGGCCTTTTTGGGAAAAGGTCTCCCCTGCTGATCACTCTCTTAAAGACAAGTTCCACGGTTAGGGTCTAACCCTACTGATGTTTCCTTTCGAGGATATATCTTAGAAAAAGTCAGACCTATTCTGACGAAACGTGTCAGGTAATCTTGTATCCTATGCTTGCTATCGAACAAAAACAGCAGCTAATACCCCATTCATACTGCACCAAAATCCCGGGTTTTTGCTGGGGCGAGCTCAAACGACCCGGGTCTTGGTGCAGTATGAATGGTACAAGTCAAAAATCCCGGGTCTAAAAACCCGGGTCTTCAACCCGGGATTTATCGAGGGGTAATTCCCGGGTCGGACCCGGGATGCCTGCACTATGAATGCTTCAGAAAACAAGCACTGTACACCCGGCATGTGCGCATGTGCTGGGTGGCGGCAGCCGGTTGCTGGTGGTGATGAAGGACTTCGGGTCCCACAAACCTGTGCGCTCTGCTCAGACAGGAACTTGCTGGAAGCGATGCTGTAGAACGTCGCCGGCAAGGTAAATGAGGGGGCTACAGAACTCTAACTATAGGGGAGGGGTCTGCAGAAATTTAACTACAGGAAGGGGGGCTGCCAAAATCTAACTACGGGGAGGGGGCTGCAGAACTCTAACTATAGGGGGGTCTGCAAAAATAACTGCAGAGAGGGGGCTGAAGAAATGTAACTATAGGGAGGGGGCTTCAGAACTCTAACTATAGGGGAGGGGTCTGCAGAAATTTAACTACAGGAAGGGGGGCTGCCAAGATCTAACTATTGTGAGAGGGCCTGCTCAAATATACCTATGGGGGGGCTACTCAAATATACCTATAGACTAGTGGTCTGCTCAATTATACCTATAGAGAAGGGGTTGCACATAGAATACTATAGGGAGGGGGTTGCTATAATGTTTGAAGGAAAGAAGGGGAGGGGCTGCCATAATGTGTGAGGGAATGGGGGGGTCTTAATATATTGTGTGATATGAGTGAAGGGAGGGAGGCTGTTAATAGCACATCAGTGGGAGGTAGGCTATTTATTTAATGGTGGAGTTTAGGTGAGGGCTAATTATATAATTGGTGCTATTTTATTTGTAGGTTGATGGTGGGACAATTTAATTTATTGGTGGGGCTTTTTAATTTAATGCTGGGGTGTTTTGGGGCTATTAATTGAATGTGGGGCTGAGTTTGGGTAGGAGGGCTATTTATTAAATGTGAATATTCATTATTTAATGCTGGGGATGGTTGTGGGAAACGGTTATATTAGACATAAATGCTATTAATTTATTGCTGGGGTTGTTTGTAGGTAGGGAAATATGTTTATTTATTATATGGGAACACCATTAGTTTAATGTTGGGGTTGGTTTGAGGGAAATGGGTCTATTTATTACATGTGTATACTATTAATGTAATGCCGGAGCTGGTTGGAGTTTTCTAAATTTCATGTACCCATTTCTTTTCCAAATAGTGCCTCCAATATTCCAGGATCCAGACAAGCAGCAACTGATCTAAAGACACCAGCAGCCACAAGTGGTGAAAGTGACAAGTACAGGTAGGAGAGAGCAGGACAGACTGCCAACTGTCTGCTTCCTCACCACTTGCTAGCCCACCCTCCTTTTCTTCCTTCACTTCGGTATCTGCAGAGGAAATACGCACCCTTCTCTCCTCCCCACCCCCTCCACCTGTCCACAGGACCCCATCCCCTCCCACCTCCTCCGCTCCCTCTCTCTTGAGGCCTGCTTTCACCCTGCCCAACTCCTCAACCTCTCCCTCTCCTCTGGAATCTTCCCCTCCTCCTTTAAACATGCTCTTGTCTCCTTCATACACAAGAAACCATCCTTTGACCCCACCTCTCTCTCTAATTACAGCCCTATTTCGCTCCTTCCTTTTTCCTCCAAACTTCTCGAAGGGGTTGTCTACAACAGTCTCACCGCCTTTCTCTCTACTCACTCACTCCTTAACCCACTCCTATCCGGTTTTTCCCCCTCCTCTCCACCGAAACTTCCCTCACTAAGGTCACTAATTACCTTCTCTTCGCTAAATCCAAAACAGACTTCTCCCTTCTTTTCCTTCTTGACCTCCCTGCTGTCCTCAATACCGTTGACCACTCACTCCTTTTGCAAACTCTCAAATCTATAGGCTTCTGTAACACAGTCCTCTACTGCTTTTCCTCTTATCTCATCAACAGCTCCTTCTCAGTCTCTTCACATGACTCCATATCCCCCCCTTTTCCCTTACCCATCGGCATTCCCAAAGGTTCCATTCTACCCCCTGCTTTTCACCCGCTACACCTCCTCACTTGGTGTCCTCATCCGCTCCTTTGACCTCCTGTACCACCTCTATGCTAATAATATACAAATTTATCTTTCATACCCTAACCTCTCCCCTTCCTTTTTGTCTCGTATCTCCTGCTCTCTATTGGGCATCTCAGCTTGGATGTCTCAGAGCTTTCTGAAACTCTATATTTCCAAAATGAACTTATCTCCTTCACCCCTTCCAAGGCTCTCCCACCTTCCTCCCTCTCTATTTCTGTTAATAACACTACCCTCCTTTCTGTCCCTCAAGTCTGATGCCTTGGGGTCATCCTTGATTCCTCCCTCTCCTTCAAACTTTACATTCTGTGCCTCTCGAAATCCTGCTACTTCCACCTTCAGAATATATCCAAGATATGGCCCTTTCCCACCATGGAAGCCAGGAAAAACCTTGTTCACTCTCTTGTAATTTCTTGCCTTGACTACTGTAACCTCCTTCTCTCTGGACTACCTGATTCCTACCTTGACCTTCTTAAGTCTATCCTCAATGCTGTTGCCCCCCTTATTTTTCTCTCCCACCGCTCTCTCTGCTGTCCCCCTCCACCAGTCCCTACATTGACTCCCCGTGGCCTACAGAATTCAATTTAAACTCCTCACCCTCACCTTCAAAGCTCTCAATCAATTCCTTCCCCCCACATCTCCAACCTCATCTCTACTTACACTCCTCGCTGCCCACTCTGCTCTGCCAGTGACCGCCACTTTACTACCTCACTGATCACCTCTTCCCACTCCCATCTCCAGGACTTTGCCCAAGCTGCTCCACAGCTGGGGAACGATCTTCCACATTTCATCAGGTTAGTCTCTACTCTCAAAGGCTTCAAGCATGCCCTTAAGACTCATTTCTTTATTCAAGTCTATCAGTCCTCCTCCTAACTTCCTTGTCCCGGTTCTCTCCCCCAGTCAGAACCACCCTATTTTTGCCTCCCCCGTTCCTTTAGGATGTAAGCTCTCACGAGCAGGACCCTCGTTCCTTGTGTTCTTTTAATATTCCATCACCATCTGTACCTCTTAGCCTGCTTCCCTAGCCCTGCTTTCTTAAGTTTCTGCCTACTTCTCGCAAATTATTCTGTATTTAATAGATTTCATACAAAGGTTCCACTACTGTCTTGAGAGAAAAGGGCAATAAGTATCCAACTAGGACAGAATAAGAAACAGAAGGCCCAGAAGCAGAAGAGGATAAGTTCATCAGAGTCTGCAGGTTCAGGAACAGGTGCCTCACAGGTCCTGGGTTGGCAGCTTCCTTAAATAGCACACCCCAAAGATCAGTGTCATCTGCAACAGAGAGATGACTCCAACATGCTGGCCTTATAGGCAGAGGTGCAAATAAAATCCATATCTATAAAGCGATAAATAGGAAAACAAATTTCTAATGGGCAACATGACACATACATTGGACAATGGACGCCACCCCCAATCTGTGTCCACACTATGGGTGCCTGTCCCTTTCTCTCTCACCCTTTGTGTGTATGTCTCCATATCTCCGCCATGCCATCTGTCCCCCCTCATTTTTCTCCCAGTTGCTCCCACCACCTCACTGTCCTCTTTCACCACACCTTTTCCCCCACGTGTTCCACTTCTCCCCAAATTCCTCCTCTTCAGCTGTGTTTTCTAGATGAGTGGAAAAGAGTTTTGTGGATGGATGAGTCTAAGTTTGAGGTGTTTGGATCTAAGAGGAAAAACGCCATATAATAAATCGATAGGGCTTTTTCTTGCTTCAAAGGGTTACCGCCAGTGATAATGCTGCTATGGCCAGTAGTAACCCATACAAGCTTAAGGATTGCCTTGGCATGGGGGTGCCTATGTAATACATATCGCACCTGTTCTGTTATTGCCATCTCAGGCATTGGCTCCGCTTACCACCATTGTGGCTTGGGCTGATGGTTAGCTAACCCCGCCTACTTTGTGTTGGTCTTGCCTACAGTTGGTTTGATCCCACCTACATGAGATCCCAATCTGCCCTTGATCATATGTAGTCATAGGAACCATTTACATATAATGCTATAACACTGCGGTAGTAACTGATGGGGAAATCCCTTTGTGTGTAACTGAGCTCTTTCACAGTGATGATCGTGATATATTTTATTGTATACTTTGTTTTTGCTTCAGTAGTTTGGTTGATGATATCCACTTTAGATATTTTGGGGCTGATGTAGAGTTGTTTGTAAGATGGTAGTTGATTACTGACAGTGAGAAAGAAACCCAGATAATCTGTGTAATAAGAACATCCCTTCTCCCTCTTCCACCCAAAAGACCGGCTGGTGAAGTAAGGACATCCGGTCACAACCACCAATTACATTACTAATACATTGATCTATAAAATACACAAAAGCAGGCCCATTTTTTGTTTTCTTTTTAAGAGGCTGACCTTTATATCACAGCTGTTCATTTCTTCTGTCTTTTCATATATAGTCCATAAGAGTTATTTGGGGCTATTTCTTTCCTTTAGTGACACAAAGCAGCATCATGGACACCCTATACTTTCATCGCAGTATATTTTAAAGGTAAGAATCAGCAACACAGGGCGCAATCTAATGGGGGGAGGTGAGAGAAGGGTGCTAGATGAAATGCATGATAGAGAGAGAGAGAGTGAGAGATGAAACGCAGGAGAGCCAGAGGGAGGGAGAGCCGGTACTTACGGCTCCCCTTGCATGGACCTGAACAGTCCCCGTAGGAGTCTGTACTCCAGTAATACAGTAACACATAGTCCCCGGGTATCAACAATTAAAGGACAATAGGGTAAATTGAGTTACTGTGTCAGCTCACTTGGAGCTGGCTGTCTGTACAAGTAGAATAATGCTCCTAAACTAGCTTTAAGAGCTGCCTACAATAATTGTCAATTAGACTATAATGTATATAATATATATATATTATAGATGTTCACTGACCACCGTCTTCTGGTTTTGATTTTGGTTTTGTATCTGGGTTAACTTCGTGTTTTGGTTTTGGCAAAACCGCCCTCGTATGTTTTGGTTTTGGTTTTTGATCTGTATTTTTTAGAAAAATAGCTAAAATATGCTAAAATCACATAATTTTACTTGCTTTTTGTTCCTACATTATTATTAACCCCAATAACACTAAGTTTAAGTAATTTGGAGTCAATTTTGACCACCTCACAGGTCACAATATGATTTTCATACACTTTCAAACAAAGACTGCAGCAGTTCTTGCCAATGATAAGAAGAAGGCCATTGTCATGCCTGGGCATAAGACCAAAAAATCCAACTTGTGTGTGAATTATTTTTACTCAAATTCTGCCAACAGTTGTCTAGGCATTTGTAGCGTTTGTAAAGCCACAGTCAGTAGACGTAGGGACCGTAACCATCTAGGAACCTCATCCATATTATGGTATTTGAAGCGAGTTCATGGAAAGCTGTTGGGAAAATCAGAAACTTATGCTAAAAAAAAACAACAAGCAGTCCAGCATCATCTACCTCCCTTCTCTCATCTAGACCCCAGCACCTGCAATCTACAACCCCAATAACTTCATCATCAATATCCTCACAAGTGATCGGAGTTAGTCCTGTATCCAAGTTGCTAATGCGAGATGACTCCTTCCCTATCCAGGACTCCTCAGAAGACTATGCTAGTTTTAGATCTGCGAACAATATCCACTATTAATGCAGCTGGTTTTAGACAGTTAACTGAGGTCTTGTGTCCCTGTTACCAAATTTCAGCACTACACCATTTTACTAGAAAAGCAATTCCTCATCTGTACCAGGAGGTTACAAAAAAGAAAGTAATTGTGATACAAAATGACATTCTACCCACTGTACACTTAATCACAGATATGTGGACAAGCGGAATTGGGCAAACTAAAGATTATATGTCTTTGACAGCCCACTGGGTTGGTGATTCGCCTTCACCAGCAGGAACAGCAGCAGCATCTAACAAACAACACCAGATCTTTCAGAGGCAGGCTACTCTGTGTATCATCTGCTTCACTAAAAGGCATACTGCTGGCAACCTGTTTGTGGGCAGTGGCTTAGTGGTTAGCACTCCTGCCTCACAGCACTGGGGTCATGAGTTGGATTCCCAACCATAGCCTCATCTGTGTGGAGTTTGTATGTTCTACCCGTGTTTGCGTGGGTTTCCTCCAGGTGCTCCGGTTTCCTCCCACACTCCAAAAACATACTGGTAGGTTAATAAAAGTCTTATATTTGATACCTTAACCTCTTTTACCTTCTTCATCTTATTCACTATAACCTTAAAGTCACGACACGAGACTTGAAATAGGGCACAAATCAGTTTCCCTTTACAATGCAGCGACGCTTGAAATTTAATCGCCGAACACGCTGAACACGCGGGTGTTGAAGAACCCGCACGTTCATACATTTACCCCCTGGGGCCTGATTCATTGAGCACAAATAGAGATACGTTGCGCATTGTGCGCACAATTTTTCTGCACAAGCAAAGAACCGGACCATACACAAGAGAACGCAGCAGCTTCCAATTCACCTTCAAGCGCAAAGGACACTTACGACAGTTTACGATTTCAGGGGCATAACGGGGTGGTGAAGGGGCGAATGCACGTAGACAGTGTATAGTACAGACATTCCCCTCAGCTAATGGGAGAATGGACTATACACCTGCATACCTGCACAAATGCACATACTCATCTTGTTATACAACAAGACTGTTAGATGGGGATGACTATGGTGCCATTTGGCTAAAAGGAATGTTTATAGTAGTGTTTGCTAAGGATTATAGGATTGTTATATACCAAAGAGGTAGCGGCATTCTTGGATATTTTACAAGCAGTGCATACTTTTGCTAATGTTGAAATTGTCAATGTCAAATTTTCATACGTTTTTAATATTTTTAACACGAGTGTGAACATTAGCAATGCTTGTCTGTTTTTACATTTTATGTTCATGTTGTATAGTTCCTTCACGCTTGCATAGATCTGCATTATGGTTGTGTGCTTTTAAATCTTTTAAACGTCCGTCTACATCATTTACTATGTAGTAGCATATGTGTACGTTTTTTTTTATAATTTGATGAAATTGTCATGTTTCTTAAATTTCATGTCATGCTAACTTTTATATACATTTGGGTCATTCTGGTATCGCCCATAACTTGGAGGATTTTCTGATGGTGGGGACTGGTCAGCCCACAACATGTTTGGACGCCTTGTTTTCTGTTATTGCGCTGTTTTGTTCCCTGGGGTTCCCATTGCCTGAGATATCAGCGATGGTCCTACTTCTCATCTGTCTTATTTGGGCATCAAGATTGACATGGTGCTAAAACTCTATTGGCTGCACTCGATGATCACAGAAGTTAGGAGGTCCCCAAGGGTGATATTACAGAAGGTGCAATCTATTTTGGACCTTTTCAGTTTTGCCTGTTGGGTAATCCCTATGGGTAGTATTGTTTGCCATAAGTTTGAACATGCGTCCACAGGTTTTAACAGACTTCACTGCCGTATTTACCTTTCCGAGGAAATAAGGGTGGATTTGGTGGTTTGGGACGTGTTTCTCAGGGATTTTAATGGGGTGCGCTTGTAGCCCAAGCCCCCACTGATGTTGTGGGGCTGTAGGGTTTGGGGCATATGTTGTAGGTGACTGGTGCACCACATTCTTCGCCCAGGGATTGGGTTAATTCCTGATGGACTACTAACCTGGTCCTACTTGAATTGTTTCCAATTGTTGTCATGGTTGTGTTGTGGGTGCCTAAGTTTCAGGGCAAGCAGATCATCTTCTAATGTGATAACTTGGGGAATGTACGGACCATTAATAATAAATAATGGCCTGTACATTATAGTAATAAAGTGCATCTTACCCCCAGTTAATTGTTTGCTGCATAGGCCTGCTTTTGATATTAGCATCCAGACCACATATGCTCCAAGTGTCGATACAGGCTAGCTGAAGCTCTTGTGCATGGGTTCTGGAAAGTTTAGGGCTATGGTGCCTGATACGGCCCTCCTTGGATCTCCTTGTCCTGCTTTTGTCCTGGATTTTCTGTTATTTAGCGCAGTGTTTGTTATGTTGTTTTTTAGTGCCTTCCAAGTGAGCGAATTGATGGCCTCTTCCAGGTTGGCAACATCCTTGGGTAAGTTAGCCAAGCACGTTATTATTGCGGCTTCCTCTGTGATCTGCAAAGTGCGCACGTCCGAGACTGATCCTGCTGTTTGCCCGGTAAAATTGTTACTGAATTTGGCTGTATCAAGTCCCAGGGCACAGATGCATGGTTGGTAAGCTGTGTTCGGACCCCCATGACAAAATACCAGTTTACAGTGGTTTTTCAGTGGACGTTAGATATAATGGGGTTAGATAGCGAGTTGTTTGTCATGCATTTATTTCAGATAGGGGTGGCACATCAGCGGCTGTGAATGGCGTATCAGTACAATATATCCAGCAATTGGGAAGGTGGAAGTTGAGTGCTTTTATGAGGTATGTGCAGCCTTCTTTGCTATCCTTAATTTCTGCTCTTTCTGTCTGCAGGTAACACAGGACTTTGGTTGATTGTTGCTTTTTGGAAGCAAAGGCGCAAAGGGATTGTCTCTGAGTTTTCCTCTGAAGTGAACTTGGCTGGCTGCTGACACCACAAGGATTTTTATGGTTTTTACCTTCATTTGTGTCTCCTGTTCTTTCTTCTCTGGTTGTTTTTCTTCTCTTGTTTGTTACTTTGCCGCTTTCTGCCACACGCTGTTTTTCTGCCCCGGCTGTGAAAGGTTGCCTTCCATTCTTTGTTTTTTCTACTGCCTCCTTTGTCGATCTGTTTCGTCTTCTACGCCTGTGCATTTTATTGTGATTGACATTTGGGTTTCTCATGATTTACAGCTCACCAGAGGCCCCTGCAGATCTAAGTAGTTGGCCACTCCTTTGTTCCAGCGGCTTTGCATCGGGTAGCAGCAGACAATTCCTCCTTTCCTAAGCATGTGGTCGTTTCCTGGTTGGGCCTGTGGTTGGATCCTAGTTGGATCCTGTGGTTTGCGATGGGCAGGTTTTAGAGCACGGTTGTAAAGAGATAGTTAAGTGGGATATTTTGGTAAACCATCTTGGGGAGAATGATTTTGGCCATGGGTTTCATTTTGCATATGCCATCTGACCTGCCTTGATTACGTTCCTCATGGCCTGACTTAGTCTTCTGCTGATCTGATATAGTTTCCCGAAGAGTATGATTGAATTTTCCCAGTGAAAGTGTTGTTGAATTTATGCTTAGGAAGGTCAATTCTGTGGTTCCAAGGATTGTGCTCTCTGTTGGTAGTTTGCGGATCGAGCATCCTTTAATTAAGTTCCATTGTGTTTGCCTTTATTGGTCAGATGGAGTTCACTTGACGGAGGAGAGTACGGTTTGTTCATTGGGCAGATTTATGGAAGTTTAGCACATTTTGTTGGTAGGTATGGTAGCGGGCCTTGGTTCTTGAGGGAGCCAGGTGTGGCCGGAAAACATTGAGCAGTTGGTGGCCTTTGCTTGGCGAGCGCACATTGGCTCAATTTATGTAATGGTGGGACACGCCTCCCTTCAAAGAATCAGGCTTTGGTTCCTGTACAGGCACTGACCTCGAGTGGCGGGTTTGTTGGTTGCGTTCCATCAGCCCAGAAGGGGCGCAGGTTCTCGGATGCTTGGGATAAGGGATACCCAAGTTTAAAGATAAGGGTGTGCCGGGTTAAATAGTTATCCGTGTATCGAGAGGGTAAATGACTCAAACTGTGATATAAGTAGCATTGTTCCTAGTCAAAATTCTTATTGTTTTCTCCTCCACCATACAATGTTTGTATTTTAATAAACGCTTTCATTTGCCAAGCTCTGGTTTTGCATCCTTTATTTATTAGTAGTTTATTTTATTTATTAGTAGGTACCGAAACCATATGTTACAATTTCAAATGGTTTCAGTACCTTGCAAAAAAAAGTAAGGATTCTCCAATGTGCTGGAGTAAGGTAACATGTCCCCCCTGTCACTATCTCATGGTTTAATGTGTAGGTCTTGATGGCTTGTTGCTCTTTCTCTAGTCGCTGGAGCATATAACAATTCCACCTTGTTCACTGCACTGAAGCAAGAGGTAGCAACAAGCGGCTGCACTGATGCTTACACAAAACACTGCTTTTGGATCCCTTAATAAATAATGTCACTAAATGACCCTCACAAGTATAGCTTGCTCATTGCAGTAGCTTGCATCCTAAATTGAAACAGCTTGTATACTTAAGTGAATTATGAGTTTGAAATAGAATCAGGTGAGTTAGAATACATACACAGGTGCACAAATATTGACGCTACCATTAACATCTGACACAATATTTTATCTAGTGTAGTGCAGTGGATGTAATGCTTTTGTTTTGTGGGAGACATTCTAAAAACTCTTAGTGGCATATTTAAATGTCCGCGGGATTGCCGAAAATCCCGCGGACCGCGCACGATTACCGATATTACGGTAATCGTGCACAGAAAAACCGTTAATACGGTAATTTACTCGCTGGATTTCAGCTCAGGGAGCTGCGAGCTGAAATCCAGCGAGAGATTACCATATTAACGGTAATATTTTTTGAGCGCTCGAACCTTGGGACAATTGAATATGCCCCTTATTGTCCAATTTGTAAACATTTTTTATTGTTTGCAGGAGGAAGTAGCTAAACTGCAGGCTGAGGTGTGTAGGATGTCTGTATCCTTCAGGTCACCACTGCCTCAGAGCAGGCCCGGCGCTCCCATTAGGCAAGGTTAGGCAGTTGCCTAGGGCGCTAGGCTATGGAGGGCGCCTGGAGGGCGCCACAGAATGAAAATTGCTTTAAAACTGTGCGGCGTCCGCTGACCTTCCACGGCCGCCGCACAGCATTCAGATACATCCACGGAGAGGTGGGGAAGAGGCTAATGCTCACCATTGCCGCCTCTCTGCTCTGTCTCCTCCCCTCCACTCACTGACTGTCGGGCCTGGCATCATCATCATGGCCCGACAGTGTCAGTGAGCAGAGGGGAGCAGAGAGGCGGCGGTGGTGAGGCAAGGTAAGGAAAAACGTGGGGAGGGGGGAGGAGGGAGGAGCCAATTTTTGCGGGGGGGGGGGGGTGCGCGGATTTTGCCATGGACCCTAGCACCGGCCCTGCCTCAGAGAGCCCCCAGGAGACATTCTGCCTGGACTACTGTGAGCTATGAAAGGGGGAAATATTCAGAGGGATACGGAAACATCCCACAGCTGTGACATTGCAAATCTCATATGATGCTCTTGCAGGGCTGGAATGTACACATAATATAGGTTATACAGAACATTATGATATGGGGGACTTTTGCTAGCTATAGGGACATAATTATTAATTAAAAATTATATTACATATTATATAAATATTAATTAAATCTCCAAAAAGGACTACGCTTCTCTTGGGGGATTCCATCATAAGAGGCATACATCTGGGAAAGGCTACTGAAGTACAGAAACAACGAAGGTGCCTACCTGGAGCCACAGCTCCGAGGGATAAAGAGCGCAACTTAAGAATTGTGAAAGCAGCAAGAAAAGATGGGGAGGTGGTTGTCATTGTCCACCTAGGAACAAACGAGCTGGCTAATGCTGAAGTCATGGCCTTAAAAGATGTATTTAGAAAGTTAGGGACTGCTCTAAAACAGGTGGCAACCACTGTAACTTTTTCAGCAGTATTACCAGTACACAGAGGTGAGGATAGATCTCATTGCATCAGAAACTGCAATGTGTAACTAAAGAAGTGTTGCAATACGGAGAGATTTGGATTAATAGACCATAGTCACACAATCTGGAAAGATAGGGGCCTATGCAAAAGTGACGGCCTGCACCCATCTTCAAGGGGAACCAGAACACTAAGTGAGCAGTTTGGAAGATTTATCAGGAACTATTTAAACTGATCACCCCCAGTTCTTCCCATGAGAAGGACATGCTGAACATGTCTCATCCCTACTAACAGAGCAGAAAAAAATTGACAAAAATAGGTATATGACTGTAATTCACATTTCCGTTGGGAACCATAACTTTTACAGTGTTGTAAATGAGAAGTACAGAAGTTAAAAAGTAAGAATCTGACAATAAAATAACACATAATTCTACCTTTGTTTGTAACAAACCTTCATTTAAAAAAAAAAAGAGAGATGGTGAGTTTATACTACTCTTACTTAAGGAACTGGGATACCATGTAGCACTTAACTTCATTGTGAGGGATGTGATTTACTTATTTATTATAGTTTATTTATATTGCACTAGCGCTCTAAAAACCAGTGGTTAGCATTGGTGTCTCACAGTATTGGGGTCTTGAACTGACAACTGTGATACAGTGGTGCTGTACTGTAAAGTAGTTTAGTAAGAGGATATTTATGTTTAATAAAGCTACTGTGTGCGATTAATCTCATGAGACAAATTGTATGATCTGTAAACCAAGGATCCTAGGGTATCAGCTACACATGCAGCTTTTACACTGTGCAACTAGTCCCGTGATGGCTAACCTTTTCAGCTTGGTGTGTCAAAAACTGGAAAAAAGTGTAGCCTTCCTCGGGTCGCGTGTCATTTCAGGAAAAAAAAAAAGTGTGTATATATATATATATATATATATATATATATATATATATTATATACAAGTTAACCCGTGCATGATACTCATGCATTCTAGTCAAATCAAGCTACTTAAGGTGTTAAAAAAGGTTCTTGTCATGCATTTGGGCCATAGCCCAGGCCTCCTCAGGGGAAGAGCGTTACTTCCCGACGTAAGCGCCCTTTTTTAATGTGGTTTTGTCCACATGTCACCACCTCATCATTCTTCTCCATCACCTCATCCTTCATTTTCATCGCCACATCTATCCAGATGTCTATCCAGACACAGGGATCTCTCTCAGCGGTCCTGAGTATCACACTCCTCTCACTCTGTCACCCCGGGCAACCACTAACTACTCCCCACTGTCACCCCCGGCAACCACCAACCACTCCCAACTGTCACTTTTCCTTCAAGAAATATATATATATATTTTTTAAATCTTTATAAACACTTTTAACAATTAACAAATTAAATTAACAAATTAAAAACATCTTAGTATACCAAATTTCAGCCCTCTCTGAATTTTTTTTTCCACACACACTAAGAATTTAGTAGGTCAGTGTATAACTCCGCCCAGCAGGTGGCGCTGCAGCTTGGTTTTATTTTTTCCACAAACACACAGACAGACATTTACATTATAGATATATATATATATATATATATATATATATATATATATATATATATATATATATATATATTTGTCATTGGGCTACAGGGTGAAACCAGATACTGGCCACAATCAATCTTATGTAGTGTTTTTATTAACAGACCAAAGACTCCATTTCTGGTGAGCCTGCAGGGTATGCAGAGTAGAGGAATCCTTTACTTTTTTAATCCTGTAATACAATATTTATATATAATCACACAGCTCTGCATACCCTGCAGGCTCACCAGAAATGGAGCCTTTGGTCTGTTAATAAAAACTAGGGATGTGCACCGGCGACTTTTGAGGTCTCGTGTTTTGTGTTTTGGATCCGGATTTTCGTTATTTTTGAGGTTCGGATTTGTCTCGCAAAACACTTGACGAAAGGTCTCGGTTCGGATTTAAGGTATTGGATTCGGATTTTTTTTGAAAAAAACATAAAAAGTTTAAAAATCAAGTTTTTGGGCTTATTTTCACTCCTAGGCTATTATTAACCTCAATAACATTCAATAACAAGCATTTCCACTAATTTACAGTGTATTCTGAACACCTCACAATATAGTTATTAGTCCAAAACGTTGCAACAAGGTATCTTTCTGGACTGCGTAGAGGAGTGGGTCACCACAATATATTAAAAACCCTGAACTTTTATGAATCGCACCAATAAATGTACCTGGACTGCGTAGAGGAGTGGGTCACCACAATATATTAAAAACCCTGAACTTTTATGAATCGCACCAAAAAATGTACCTGGACTGCGTAGAGGAGTGGGTCACCACAATATATATAATAAGAAAACCATCAACTTGTTTGATTCGCACCAATAAATGTACCTGGACTGCGTAGAGGAGTGGGTCACCACAATATATTAAAAACCCTGAACTTTTATGAATCGCACCAATAAATGTACCTGGACTGCGTAGAGGAGTGGGTCACCACAATATCTTAAAAACCCTGAACTTTTATGAATCGCACCAATAAATGTACCTGGACTGCGTAGAGGAGTGGGTCGCCACAATATATTAAAAACCCTGAACTTTTATGAATCGCACCAATAAATGTACCTGGACTGCGTAGAGGAGTGGGTCACCACAATATCTTAAAAACCCTGAACTTTTATGAATCGCACCAATAAATGTACCTGGACTGCGTAGAGGAGTGGGTCACCACAATATATTAAAAACCCTGAACTTTTATGAATCGCACCAATAAATGTACCTGGACTGCGTAGAGGAGTGGGTCACCACAATATATTAAAAACCCTGAACTTTTATGAATCGCACCAATAAATGTACCTGGACTGCGTAGAGGAGTGGGTCACCACAATATCTTAAAAACCCTGAACTTTTATGAATCGCACCAATAAATGTACCTGGACTGCGTAGAGGAGTGGGTCACCACAATATATTAAAAACCCTGAACTTTTATGAATCGCACCAATAAATGTACCTGGACTGCGTAGAGGAGTGGGTCACCACAATATCTTAAAAACCCTGAACTTTTATGAATCGCACCAATAAATGTACCTGGACTGCGTAGAGGAGTGGGTCACCACAATATCTTAAAAACCCTGAACTTTTATGAATCGCACCAATAAATGTACCTGGACTGCGTAGAGGAGTGGGTCACCACAATATATATAATAAGAAAACCATCAACTTGTTTGATTCGCACCAATAAATGTACCTGGACTGCGTAGAGGAGTGGGTCACCACAATATATTAAAAACCCTGAACTTTTATGAATCGCACCAATAAATGTACCTGGACTGCGTAGAGGAGTGGGCACTGGGCACCACAATAAAATATATAAAAAACCTTCAACAGGTCTGCATTACACTACACATACGGCTGCTCCTCCATCCTCTCCATCATATACATGTTGGAGTTTTAGCGTGTGACAACCTCTTGTTTTTGATAATGTCAGTGCATTTTGAATATTTTTCAATTTGCCCCACACCACTGAATGTACTTTATCTATGATACGCATCTATCTATCTTGACTGCGTAGTGTGGTGGCCCCGGTACACAATTTGGTACCGGGGCCACAATAAAATAAATACACCCTCCACGTGTCAGAATTCCACCAAACAAGTATCTGGACTGCGTAGTGGGGTGGCCCCGGTACCCAACTTGATACCGGGGCCACAATAAAATAAATACACCCTCCACGTGTCAGAATTCCACCAAACAAGTATCTGGACTGCGTAGTGGGGTGGCCCCGGTACCCAACTT
Source organism: Mixophyes fleayi (assembly GCF_038048845.1). NCBI lineage: Eukaryota > Metazoa > Chordata > Amphibia > Anura > Limnodynastidae > Mixophyes > Mixophyes fleayi. The sequence continues at coordinate 15,810,231 of NC_134410.1, forward strand.
GATACCGGGGCCACAATAAAATAAATACACCCTCCACGTGTCAGAATTCCACCAAACAAGTATCTGGACTGCGTAGTGGGGTGGCCCCGGTACCCAACTTGATACCGGGGCCACAATAAAATAAATACACCCTCCACGTGTCAGAATTCCACCAAACAAGTATCTGGACTGCGTAGTGGGGTGGCCCCGGTACCCAACTTGATACCGGGGCCACAATAAAATAAATACACCCTCCACGTGTCAGAATTCCACCAAACAAGTATCTGGACTGCGTAGTGGGGTGGCCCCGGTACCCAACTTGATACCGGGGCCACAATAAAATAAATACACCCTCCACGTGTCAGAATTCCACCAAACAAGTATCTGGACTGCGTAGTGGGGTGGCCCCGGTACCCAACTTGATACCGGGGCCACAATACCTCCTCCAAACATGCTACAGACAATTCGTCATTGAGATCCCATTAAGTATGTTAAAGACAGACAGGGTCCAAGTGTTATTAGTTGACTTTGTAAAGAAAAAAACTGTCCCTGTTGCACATAGTCGTGCAATGAAGACTTACTTTTTCATTTAAAGGCACGATCTTTCAAGTGTAGTGTTTGTAAGTCTAAGTCATATTATACTTTTGGTAAAATTGGTTTTTTTTGTTCCTCTTTATGTTAATTAATTAGTAATAGAATTAAAGTAGGAAATAGAATTAAATAGAATTAAAGTAGGAAATAGAGTGGTATAGAGTTGTAGTGTGGTATAGATAGAGTGGTCCACACAATATAATAATAAAACCCTCAACTGGTCTGAATTCCACCAAACAAGTATCTTGACTGCGTAGTGTGGTGGCCCCGGTACACAATTTGGTACCGGGGCCACAATAAAATAAATACACCCTCCACGTGTCAGAATTCCACCAAACAAGTATCTGGACTGCGTAGTGGGGTGGCCCCGGTACCCAACTTGATACCGGGGCCACAATAAAATAAATACACCCTCCACGTGTCAGAATTCCACCAAACAAGTATCTGGACTGCGTAGTGGGGTGGCCCCGGTACCCAACTTGATACCGGGGCCACAATAAAATAAATACACCCTCCACGTGTCAGAATTCCACCAAACAAGTATCTGGACTGCGTAGTGGGGTGGCCCCGGTACCCAACTTGATACCGGGGCCACAATAAAATAAATACACCCTCCACGTGTCAGAATTCCACCAAACAAGTATCTGGACTGCGTAGTGGGGTGGCCCCGGTACCCAACTTGATACCGGGGCCACAATAAAATAAATACACCCTCCACGTGTCAGAATTCCACCAAACAAGTATCTGGACTGCGTAGTGGGGTGGCCCCGGTACCCAACTTGATACCGGGGCCACAATAAAATAAATACACCCTCCACGTGTCAGAATTCCACCAAACAAGTATCTGGACTGCGTAGTGGGGTGGCCCCGGTACCCAACTTGATACCGGGGCCACAATACCTCCTCCAAACATGCTACAGACAATTCGTCATTGAGATCCCATTAAGTATGTTAAAGACAGACAGGGTCCAAGTGTTATTAGTTGACTTTGTAAAGAAAAAAACTGTCCCTGTTGCACATAGTCGTGCAATGAAGACTTACTTTTTCATTTAAAGGCACGATCTTTCAAGTGTAGTGTTTGTAAGTCTAAGTCATATTATACTTTTGGTAAAATTGGTTTTTTTTGTTCCTCTTTATGTTAATTAATTAGTAATAGAATTAAAGTAGGAAATAGAATTAAATAGAATTAAAGTAGGAAATAGAGTGGTATAGAGTTGTAGTGTGGTATAGATAGAGTGGTCCACACAATATAATAATAAAACCCTCAACTGGTCTGAATTCCACCAAACAAGTATCTTGACTGCGTAGTGTGGTGGCCCCGGTACACAATTTGGTACCGAGGCCACAATATAATTTAAAAACCCTCCACGTGTCGGAATTCCACCAAACAAGTATCTGGACTGCATAGTGGGGTGGCCCCGGTACCCAATTTGATACCGGGGCTACAATACCTCCTCAAAACATGCTCCAGACAATTCGTCATTGACAGACCCCAGACAGACAGGGTCGTAGTGTTATTGTTTGACTTTGTAAACCCAAAAAAATGTCCCTGTTGCACTTGCACATAGTCGTGCAATGAAGACTGACTTTTTCATTTAAAGGCACGATCTTTCAATTGTAGTGTTTGTAAGTCTAAGTCATATTATACTTTTGGTAAAATTGGTTTTTTTTGTTCCTCTTTATGGTAATTAATTAGTAATAGAATTAAAGTAGGAAATAGAATTAAATAGAATTAAAGTAGGAAATAGAGTGGTATAGAGTTGTAGTGTGGTATAGATAGAGTGGTCCACACAATATAATAATAAAACCCTCAACTGGTCTGAATTCCACCAAACAAGTATCTTGACTGCGTAGTGTGGTGGCCCCGGTACACAATTTGGTACCGAGGCCACAATATAATTTAAAAACCCTCCACGTGTCGGAATTCCACCAAACAAGTATCTGGACTGCATAGTGGGGTGGCCCCGGTACCCAATTTGATACCGGGGCCACATTACCTCCTCCAATTTCCAAGTGTAGTGTTTATAACATCTTAACACTACACTAATTCTAGCACGTCAAAACCTCTTGTTTTAAATAATGACAGGGCATTTAACTTTTGATTTAATTTATTGAATTTGTTGGCATTTTCTTTTACTTTTTGAACATGGCAAACGACTGTTGAATGGTCACATAATGCCAAAAAAAAAGGTGCAAGATGGAATTGTCCTTGGGCCCTCCCACCCACCCTTATGTTGTTGAAATAGGACATGCACACTTTAACAAACCAATCATTTCAGCGACAGGGCCTACCAAACAACTGTGGCTGAAATGATTGGTTTGTTTGGGCCCCCACACCAATAAAACAATTCATCTCTCCCTGTACAAACTAAACAGGCTCTACTGAGGAAAGATGTCGTCCTTATCCTCAACCTCTGATTCCTCTCCCCCTACAGTGTGTACTTCCTCCTCCTCACACATTATCAATTCGTCCCCGCTGGACTCCACAACCACAGTCCCTCTGTACTGTCTGGAGGGCAGTGCTGTACTTCATTGAGGAATTGATTATTCATTTTTATAAACATCATTTTTTCAACGTTGTGAGGAAGCAACCTCCTTCGCCGCTCACTGACCAGGTTCCCCGCTGCACTAAAAACTCTTTCCGAGTACACACTGGAGGGGGGACAACTCAGTTAAAAAATAGAGCCAGTTTGTACAGGGGCTTCCAAACTGCCTTTTGGAGTTCTACCACGTCACTACCTCTAGTTAATTTAGATTGCAAGGCTTGTAAATATAAATACTTTGAAGATAAAAAAAAGCAGGCTGCACAGACTGTGGAGCTAGAAAGTGAAATTAAATGGACCACGTTACTTTGGTGGCTATCTATGCCCCCCCCCCCCCGCCCTACACTTGTAGTTGAATATAAATAAAGCAGCCTGCATAGACTGTAGAACTAGCAATTCAAATATACAAAGAAATGGACAAAGGCAGTTTGGTATCTGTCTGCATCAGATCCCCTCTCCACTAGGAGTAAAACAGAAAACTTTTCAGCCGTTATATAATCTAGAATATAAATAGAAATTGAGAAATGCAATTTGGTATCTGTCTGCATCATAATCATCAACATCCTCCTCAGCGCCAGCTACATCAATATCCTCCTCCCAGTGCACAACATTCACACCTTCATTAGCCAAATCTGTAACTGGACTGTGGGTGATCCTTCCAGCATATGCAGAGGGCGTGCTGCAAATGCTGGATGGAGTCACCTCTTCCCGTACAGTGATGGGAAGGTCAGGGTTCACAACCAACAACACCCTTGGACTCGCCTTGGGGATTTGTGATGTCATCTGTTTAGAAGGCAGAGTTCTTTGCTGTTTTGTTGTTGTTGCTGACAGCATAACTCTCTTAAATTTTTTGTAGGGGGGGGGAGGAGGGCTTTGATCCTTGGGTGAAGTTGGACCACTAGTCATGAACACGGGACAGGGCCTAAGCCGTTCCTTGCCACTACTTGTCGTAATTGGCATATTGCCAACTTTACGTTTCTCCTCAGATGATTTTAAGTTTCTTTTTTTGCTGTTTTTTGAGAACTTGGGCTTTTTGGATTTTACATGCCCTGTACTAGGAGATTGGGCATCGTGCTTGCCAGACGACGTTGATGGCATTTCATCGTCTATGTCATGACTAGTGGCAGCAGCTTCAGCATTAGGAGGAAGTGGGTCTTGATCTTTCCCTACTTTATCCTCCAAATTTTTGCTCTCCATTATATGTAGCACAAGATACTGCAGAATGTGTGAACTTGGTAATATTGCAGTACCAATGGACTTATAATGCTGGATTGGTTTTGCAAATTTGGTTATAATTATTATATTTTTTTTTTTTTTTTAATTTTTTATTTTTTTTTACTTTTTTTTTATTTTTTACAAACTTGGGAATAATGGGGAAATAACTATGCCCTTAGAAGCACAGAGCACAGGACACAGCACCACTGGACTGAACAGGACACGGCACAGGACCCAGCAGCACTACGGAACTCAGCAGGACAGAGCACAGGACACAGCACCACTGGACTGATACTGCAGAATGTGTAAACTTTGTAATATTGCAGTACCACTGGACTTTTACTGCTGAATGTGTGAACTTGGTAATATTGCAGTACCAATGGGCTTATACTGCAGGATTGGTTGTGAAAATTTTGTGGTAATTAAAAAATATTAAAGTAGTTTTTGGTATTTTATAAAAAAAAAATTTTTTTATTTTTTTAAACACAGGGGAATATTGGGGAAATAACTATGCCCTTAGAAGCACAGAGCACAGGACACAGCACCACTGGACTGAACAGGACACAGCACAGGACCCAGCAGCACCACTGACCTCAGAAGGACAGAGCACAGCACACAGCACCACTGGACTGATACTGCAGAACACAGCACAGCACAGCACAGCACTAAACAGCACAGAACTAAACAGCACAGAACTAAACAGCACAGAACTAAACAGCACAGAACTAAACAGCACAGAACTAAACAGCACAGAGGACCACCTAACACACCCTCCCTCTACCCTGATCAATGCCCGAGTGAAGATGGCGGCGACTAGCGGGGAATTTATAGGATCCGAGTATCGCGAGATCCGACAACGGGATTATGAGTCAGAGCCTCAGTTTCACTTTTGAATTTGGCGCCAATACCCGGATCTGTCTCGGATCCGACTCGGATCCGCAACGTTCGGGTGGGCTCGGATTTCAGAAATCCGAGCGCGCTCATCCCTAATAAAAACACTACATAAGATTGATTGTGGCAGGATCTGAAGCTATTTTACAATTTAATATTTGATATATTAAGTGCAAGCCCTACCGTGCCCCAGTGATGCCGGGAGATATGCAAGGGAGGAGCTGCTGCGACCGCGCATGCGCAGCAGCTCCATTTAGCCGATGGGGAGTTATGCAGCGTCCACGGCGGTGCTGTATAAAAAAAATATTTGGTATGTTTAAAACAAGCAGTTTGACTGACTCGCCTGGCGTGTCAGTCAAACTGCCTCGGCGTGTCACGAGTGACACGCGTGTCATAGGTTAGCCATCACGGAACTAGTCCATTGGTTAAACACCTTTCGATTTGTCTTATCATCATCATCATCAACTTTTATTTATATAGTGCAGCAAATTCAATAGCACTTTACAATTGGGAAGAAACATTAATAAAACAATACTGGGTAATACAGACAGAGAGGTAAGAGGGCTCTGCTCGCAAGCTTACAATATATAGGGAATTGGTTTGATATACAAGAGTAAGTACTACATCATATTGCACATTGGCCCAGCTAGAATATAATGGCAAAATGTATTTAATAGGCTGTATGATCAGTCACACAGCAATGTTGGTCAGAGGGGTGTTCAATAACAACAAAGTAAACTCTTAGGGCAAGAATGGGTAGGGGGACAGAAACTACTGCACGGGGTCTGCCTCCCCGTCACATCAACTGATACAAACAAGAAAAAAATGCAGTAGATTTTCTTAGTCCTCCATAAATCGATAAATGCAATGTGGATAGTCTAGATTTAGCTGTGTTAGCTGTGTAGAGGGTGGTAATAGGGTAACCTAGGGAGATTAAGATGGTGGTTGAGGAATATTATAAGCTTGTCTAAAGAGATAGGTTTCAGAGAACGATTGAAGGTTTGAAGACTAGAGGAAAGTCTTATTGTGCGAGGGAGGAAATTCCACAAAGTGGGTGCAGCCCGAAAAAAGTCTTTTAGCCGAGAATGGGAGGAAGAGTGGATGAGAGACGCAGATCTTGTGCAGAACGTAGGTGTCAAGTTGGGAGAAATTTTGAGACAAGTGAGGAAATGTATGTTGGTGCAATTTTGTTGATAGCCTTGTATGTTAGTAGAATAATTTTATGTTGGATTCATTGAAAAACAGGCAACCAGTGTAGAGACTGACAGAGTGACTCAGCAGAGGTTTGCAAGGAAAATCAATCTAGCCGCTGCGTGCAAAATAGATTGTAGGGGTGAGAGTCTGATTTTGGGAAGACCAGTAAGGATGGGTTTGCAATAGTTGATGTGGGAGATGATGAGTGCATGAATTAAGGTTTTTGCAGTGTCTTGTGTGAGATATGTGTCTTATCTGATTAATTGGATATAATTGAGCAGCTAGTATTGGGAAGGACCCCTGTTTGCCCTCAGAATAGCTTCATGGTATTGATTCAACAATATACTGGAAACATTCCTTAGAGATTCTGGTCCATGGTGATATGACAGCATCAGGCATTTGTTGCAGATTTGTCCTCTGCACATTTATGCTGCAAATATTCTGTTCCACCACATCCCAAAGGTGGTCTATTGAAATGAGATCTGGTGACTGTGGAGGCCATTGGAGAACACTGAACTCATTGTCATGTTAGTGGAACCACCTGCTTTATAACATTAAGATTTATCCTACTGGAAGTAGCCAGTATGTAGATTGTGGGTATAAAGGGATGCACATGGTCAGCAACAACACTGTGGCATTTAAATGATGCTCATTTGGTATTAAGTGGCCTAATGTGTGTCAAGAAACCATTCCCCTCACCATTGCACCACCATCACCAGCTTGCACTGTAAACACAAGAAAGGATGGTTTCATGGATTCATGTTGTTTATGTCAAATTCTGCTCCTACATCTGCATGTTACAGCAGAAATCAAGATCAAGACCAGGCAACAATGGAGGTGGGGAGGTTAAGAGCTTGCAGGGACAGGAAGTCAAGGGTCTCTGCTCGATACTGACCCTTGACTTCCTGCCCCTGCAAGCTCTTAACGTCCCCCCCATGGTTTTCCTAGTTATACTCTCACTGGCCTTCTTAGTCCCCGGGTGTGCACGTGCCCCCCCTTCCTGCTCCATGCGTATCGGGGAGGATATGCCTACCTGTTGGCATCCAGCAGGAGCAAACAAACCCTTTCTTAATTTTAATTAACGGTCGTATCCCTTGATAACCTTTTCCGCTAAAAATTTGTCTAATCGTTTCTTAAACCTATCAATTGAATCTGTCATCACAACCTTCCCTGGCAATGAATTCCATATCTTGACTGCCCTTACTGTAAAGAACCCCTTCCTATGCTGGTTGTGAATCTTCCTCACCTGTGTACAGTCCTCTGGGTAAAAAGTTCCCATGAAAGCTCTCTGTATTGACCCCTAATGTATTTGTACATAGTAATCATATCTCCCCTTAGACGCCTCTTTTCTAAAGTAAACATGCCTAAACTGGCTAATCTTTCCTCATAACTTAATGACTCCATACCCTTTATCAGTTTTGTCACCCTTCTCTGAACCTTTTCTAGTTCCAAAATGTCTTTCCTATAGAGTGGTGCCCAGAACTGTACTCCGTATTCAAGATTGCATTAACACATCCCTAATAAAGTGATCATAACATATTCATACACAATAAGCAAGAAATGCAGGTATATCTGCGAACACTTAAATCAATCAATGTAGTTGAATGGAGAATGACCCAGGAGTCAGAAAGACACTATTAGTGTAGCATTTTAAAGGTTATGTAATACTTTTAAAAACTTGAATGTACAATTATTATAAAATCTGGCAGCTTAAAAGCATCTCTTGTACCGAGCAGAGACTTGCGGAAGTCGTAGGGAAGGTGGGAATGCAAAATAAAAATAAAATGACACAGGGTTTATGTATAATTATTGCACGCCTACTACTATTATATACCAGGAACTAAGTTTCATTATCTTCCTTTATTGGCAGAGTAAAAAAGTGAATACAGTACTTTATCAAAAATACTGTACATATTTTGCAGTTATTGTACCACTTTATTATAGCAGTAAAATGCAAATCTGCATAAACATATACTATACAATAATAAGCTTAATCTATACAGTAAAGTGTACAAGGTATCATCTTTATGCATGTTAAAGCACGTAGCCTTTTATAGAAAATCACCTCGATACAGACATCCATATCCAAATGGACCCAGGTGTACTTGTTATATCCGAATCCTGGCTTTGTCAATCCATGCAGAACAAAGAGTTCAATATCCCAAAATATGTTTTTTTCATAGCTAACGAGAAGTGGTAATGTAGCCATATGTCAAGCACAAGTTTACGGTAACTACTCTCAATACACATCAACTGACAATGCCTTTGAATGCTTATCCTTAAAAATTGAGATATCTATATCAACATTCCACAATATAGTGTGTTAGACCCCTGTCCTCAGGGTCAAAGCTGCTGTCCCTCCCATCATCTACTAGGAGTGCTGACATAATGAATGCAATTACATTTGGGGACATTTTTTAAGAAAGGATTTGTCCATAATATATAACTCTCAGACCACATCAGGGTCCGGTCTTAGACAGAGATCCAAATTGTATCCCACTGGATTCAAGAGGTAGCTATGTTGAGACATTTAATGAATTGGTCATAAAGGATCTCTGTGATAAGGAATGAGATGGAATGAAAAATGGCAGTAACCTAACGAAACAAGATAGGTCAGTGCCTAAAAACTTTAAGTAGATTACTATTAATGATGCAGCCAAAGGTGGAGGCATCGTTATTATGCAAGGTATAAATATATAGAGAAATCGAACAGACTTCTGAGTGATAAGAAGTCATATAAGACACCCACAAAGACTCTACAATATAATGTATTGTATCTCTTAATAAATGGTCAGATAGAGCTTTTAAAGATGAGGGGCCTAAATCATTGCGGATCTTAACTTGCGAAACTTCTTATTTCAGTCTCCTGGACAAAACCATGTTACAATGAAAGGGGTGCAAATTAGTATTCTGTTTTGCACATAAGTTAAATACTGACTGTTTTTTCATGTAGCACACAAATATCAACTTTAAATTTCAGTGTACAAATAAGCTATCAAGTATTTGTGTGCTACATGAAAAAACAGTCAGTATTTAACTTATGTGCAAAACAGAAAACTAATTTGCTCCCCTTGCATTGTAACATGGTTTTGTCCAGGAGACTGAAATAAGAAGTTTCGCAAGTTAAGATCCGCAATGAATCAGGCCCGAGGTTATTAGTTCAGATGAATTTCAATACATACTCTACACATTGCTCCTATTTTTTATCATCTGCCAAAAATACATAAATCAATAGACAATCCATGGTGAAGGACAATTGTAGCCAGTATAGATTCACTGACATCTCATGCATCCAAGAAAGTAGCAATATGTGGAGATATTACATATTATTTAAAAAATACAGGGCCTGAGTCATTAAGGCATGCATACTGAGCGCAACGTACGCTTCTTTTAGAACGCCCGTAAGCCCGGTATCCATATGTTCGAAGTCATCAAGGAGCGGATGTGAAGATACGTGTGGTGATGACTACGGGGGCTCTACTAGACCAGACACTGCAGGATATGTACAATACCTATGCAGAATATAAACTCACTAAAGAATGCACAGAAAAAAAAAATAAAAAAAAATGTCCACTGGTAATAACATAGGCATTAGTGTTAAAACAGTAAAAAAAAAAGTGTTTTATTTTATTGTTATTATTTTTTATTTACCTTTAAAAACTTTTATTAGGGTGCTCTTAATATCTGCTGACCATACAATATATTTTTACTGTTGCTCCTAATTGCAGACATGTGTTATAGCATGTGCATGATACTGACATCACTAGGACTCGGGACTTAAACTAGCCCTATAGCTGACGCTAGAGATACGGCAGAAAAACAAGTAGCTTTGAGGTGCCCAGAGTTTGATTTGGACGTGGCTGCATGCGCTCGAGCTTGGCACGAACTTAGTGTACATTGACTATGGCCAAACGCCCCTTACCCGCCTTTTTCACTCCCCGAAATCTAAAGTTGTAGTAAGTGTCCTAACAGACGAAGATGAAGCGGACATGGCTGCGCCTAATGGTGAATGGGTCGGCTGTGGGCATGCACAGATTGATTTTGCATATGATACGGTCAAAATCGGCACATACATGCCTTGATGAATCAGGACCTAAATCGCTAAATCTCTGTGAATACACAGCTAGTTGTTCATCACATATAGTTTATTCACTGCAGTTTCTTTTCATCCTACAGAACTGAGAATATGGTATGTTTCGCTTCCGTTTATCAACATGTCCACTCTTGTAATGAAGATAACTGTTCATATCGACGTCCTTAATATAATTACTGGTAATAATTTTGCTCCCATTTTTCTCCAAAATCAAATCCTGCAATTCAAACCGATCCTTACTAATCCTGTTTGTAAATTAGCAAAAATCATTCTTTTGAATATTCTTCATAAAACCATCAAAGTCTCCTTCATTCCCTTGCCAAATAATCAAAATGTTGTCAATATAACTGTTGTATAGCACAGTATTCTCCCTATGCATATGATTATTCTATATTGTTTCACTTTTCCACTTAACCATAAAAACATTAGCAAAGCTAGGGGCAAAAATTGTCCCCATAGCAGTCCCTACTAGTTGAAGACATTTTTTTTAATCTAAAAATGTAAAATAACTATGTCTTAAAATGAACATACTCTCACAAATGAACTCTTTAATGATGATCTCAAGTTCTTCATCACCAACCAGACATTTTCTTATACAAGCTGTGTGCCTGTATACATTGACTGTATATCAGTAGTCACCCACCAATAGCCATCCGTCCACTCAAATGCTTCTTAAGATTTGAATAATTGTGTTGTATCTTTTAAATAAGAAGTTAACCCCACCAGTTTCTTTTTGAGGAAAATTTCTATATATTCGGACACATGTGAAGTAAGAGAATTAATTCTTACCTATGGAGACAAAAACATCACCTTAAAGTTCCTGCAACACATTCCACCACCCACTTCATTCATTACAACATTAACATATTTCAGACATAATACTGACCTCACTGGATGTGTGACCCTCACTTTGTATTAAATATCAATAAATAAAACAAACTCATGCATTCAAAAAAATATTCAAATCTTGTGAATAATGTATAGGTGGGAACACACAATTACAGCTGTAGTATAATCTTTGACTCGATGCTTAAACATCGGCTTACTACCCTGTTTACACAATGTGATGTATAAATACTTAACGCCTTGTTTGTATGTTATACAACGGGATGTACAAGCAGTAAGTTTGATTACTTTATGATTTATCATGAAATGTAGTACAATGAATTACAATGTGGGAGTAAGGGGAAGTAACAGCATGGGCGATAATGAAGGAATTCATCACAAACTGGTGAGTGGGTGAAGGGGCAATGAATTATACTGTGGAGAGACAGGAAGAGAGAGAGAGAGAGAAAGAGAAATGAATTGCAGGACCTTGTATCTTGACTCTCCTGTTTTACTTCATTATCACCTACTTACAATACTGCATTTTAATTAAGATTTATTTATTTCTAATAAACTTTTCTTAGCACTATCCCTCTGTTACCATTTGGGCCCACTTTTACAGTCTCTGCATTTCAGATTCACTTCCACAATGATCTCTCGGCCCCTTTATTATCTGCTCTTACTCTTGACTTCCCATGACCCCAGCCTCCGGGCATCTCTCAGGGGGCAGAATTCAAAATTAGGCAAGTAAGTGATAGGTATGAATGTACCCCTGAAACAGTGTTCACCAATGGTGGTTACAGATGAATTATGCAGCAGCGATTGACATTGCTTCCCACTATTACCTCTTTTCAGAGTATACCTGTCTCCCAGATACAATGGAGGCAGCCATTTTGAGGACTGAACCAATATTGTCTGCCTATTCACTAAGACCTAGTGACATGAGATATGAGGCAAATAAATAGATATGCTGCATTGTAAGGGATATTCACAGAATGGCTGTCTCCACTGTGAGTTTCATTTGTATAGTTTGTATTAGACCTTATAGAAACATGTCTCGCCCCATTTATCTGTTTTCAATCAATAATGTACAGACGGAGTACGTCTTTCATAAATATAATGCACAATCAATATACACAAGGCTTCCAGGTCGCTGAAGCATACCTAAGCTCTACATTGATTCAGAGATAGACGTACGCCCGTAGCATAGCTTTTGCGTGAACAATGAAGGGAAGGTGTGTTATAATGTAGACAGTGTACAGTAAGGGTGTGTTCCATCATAAGAATAAGTTTAGCAGGTCTGTCTCTATTGTTGTCCATACCCTATGGTGAGGGGGTAAATGCCAAATAATACATTGGGGCATATGTGTTTCTTGATAGTATTTCAGAAGGTTGAGGACTCCCAAGCCCTCGTCTTAAAGTTTCGGGAGGATGTTCATTGTAATAGCCGCAATACGGTCAAACCAAGATATAATGAGTTTGTTCCATTTCACCAGATCTGTTTCTTTGAATCTATAAGTCTGGGGAAGTTAGCAGAGCTTAGTTGATTACATGACTTTGTTAAATATATTCCCAGATATTTATATTTTGTGAGTCTGTCAATGAAAGTTATTGTTAAACTTTAAAGATTGTAAAACACCCGGGGGTATATTCAAATCAATTATCTCTGATTTGTCTTTATTCATTTTGTAATAAGATAGTTTGTAATATGTTTGGATTTCTTTAAATAAGTTGGGGAGTGTTATGTGTGGCAGCTAATGGTTGAACGTATGAGTCTATCTTGTGTTCTCTGGGGCCAAATGTGATGCCTAATATATCAGGATTAATAAGAATATGAGCTGCGAATAATAAAGGAGATGTATTATAGTGAGCCTGGTCTTTAACATGCAGTGTCTGTGGGATCACATCCTGGTTTAGGTATAACAACAATTTCGTCCTGGTGATAGTCTCGTACCAAAGCGCCTGAGAATGTTTTGTAACAGAGAGAGGAGGATCCATCGGCCCTGGGGCTGATGAGCATTTCAGATCCTTTATGGCATCTTATAACTCCCCAGCAGTGATCTTCTTTTTAAGAATCGCACGGTCTGGGCAATGGTCAGTTTAGAGAGATTTTTGAAGAAAACTTTATTTTTCTTTGAGCTGCTGTGGCTCTAAAGACTGGGATGGTAGATTATATAGAGATGTATTATAATCCCGAAAATGGTGGACTATGTTGTTTGGATCAAATGTCATACTACAATTTATGCATTTGGGTGATATTATCCTATTTCGTGAGCGCATGCCTTTTGATTTATTAACAAGAAGGCCGTCTACCCTATCATCTTTTTCACAGTATTTCTGTCTTACCCACAGTGGCTGTGTTTTTAGAAAGAATTTGGTTCAACTGGCCCCTAATAGATATTATTTTTAGATAGATGGATTTTTGGGGGATCTTTAACGTGCATTTCTTGAAGCATGATTATATCTGGAATTTAGAATTTAATATACTCTATAGCTATGGCAGGTTTGGTAGGAAAATTGAGGCCTTTTACATTAAGCAGGAGAATCTTCAGTCTCATGGGGGTTGGAATACCGACCCCCCCCCCCCCCCCCCATGAGAAGCTAAATACAGCAATTCTCAAGGAGATAGAAAGGAAGAAGTAAGGAGTTGGGGAGGATATAATCACTGAAAGCGTTAAAAGATTATGCGGATTGATGTGTGTCACGGGCACTAGGAGTCTTTACCCAGGGATCACCAGGTGATAGGCTTACCAGAGCAGTATAGATGGTAATATGGTACTCTGGTAGCAGGGTGATCACGGAACAGGAAATAGCAGATGATGGAGATGCTCAGGAAAGTCTATGACTAGCAGCACTGGTAATATGGATGTAGTAATACACGAGGAACTGTATGGACAAAGGACAAGTGAAGGTAGTCAGTGGTCTGCGGTAGCAAGTTGTACCACTGCTATAGTGAGGAGGAATGTCCAACAGAAACGAGGAGGTGATGAGAGTCAGCGGTCTGCGGATAGCAAGTTGTACCGCTGTCTGAGTGAAGGAATGGAATCCAAGTGGAGGTATCCGGGGAGTCAGTGGTCTGCGTTAGCAAGTTGTACCACTGCTATGTGAGAGGATACTGGAACAAGTGACACAGGAAACAGGGATCAGTGGTCTGCCTCTAGCAAGTTGTACCACTGAATATATATGTGAGGAGGAGCACGGGGAGAGACTGCAATACAGGAGATACACGGGCACCTTAAACTTGATCCACAATAACATGCACAATATATTAATGACTGAACAGCACTGCAATAATAGAAAGTCACTTGAGGTAATCCGGCACAAGATAACACAGTCAATGATGGCAATAGTCTCAGCGGATAGTAAACTCCAGAGGAGAACCAACACAGTCCAGCAAGATATGCAATACACCAGCACAGTCAATGAGAAGTATGCATACCGTGGTTCAGAAGCAGGCTGTCAGACAGGAGTGCAGAGATACCTGAACGGCTGGAGGCCGGCAGGATGCGAAGTCCCTGGATGGGTGAAGCGGTAGTCAAGTAGGTGCAGCGCACAGGTAGGTAGACCAGCAGGGGAACAAATACTCAGGAAGCAGTAGTATGTAGAACTGGACTCCTGGAGGACCCTGAAGAGTAGCGATGGTCTAGATGAGATGAAAGTAGTGAGGCGCAGATCCGATGCAGACTGGCGAGTAGAGACCAGCGGGAACACGGGAAAGCACGGAGAGCGGATCAGCTGTTGTAGGACGAGTAGAGCTGAGGAGTAGCAGCAGCAGGACTCTGCAGATACACGGAGGTAGCCGATAGCAACCAGCAGGTGCAGTAACGATGAAACACGGGAGAGCAGAGCTGAGCTGGAACTGTTGAGCACGGAGAGTAGCGGATAGGAATCAGTTGTAGCAGTCTCGAGGAAACACGGGAGAGATGAGATGAGCTGAAGACTGAAGCGCACGGAGGCAGCGGATAGGAATCAGCCAAACAGTCACGATGAAACACAGGCGAGTTGAAGTAGGTTGAAGACTGTAGTGCACGGAGGCAGCGGATAGGAATCAGCTAACAGTCACGATGATACACAGGTGAGTTGAAGTAGATTGAAGACTGTAGTGCACGGAGGCAGCGGATAGGAATCAGCTAACAGTCACGATGATATATAGTAGAGTTGATGTAGATTGAAGACTGTAGTACACGGAGGCAGCGGATAGGAATCAGCTAACAGTCACGATGATATATAGCAGAGTTGAAGTGGCTTGAAGACTGTAGTGCACGGAGGCACTGGATAGGAATCAGCTAACAGTCACGATGATACACAGGAGTAGAAGTGGTCTGGAAACCACAGGGGTAGAAGTGGTTTGGAAACCACAGGAATCAGCAGCGCTGAATACACGAGGAAACACAGGAACACCTTCAGAGGCTCATGGGGAATGAGACTCCAAGATCAGGCAACGTGGTATTGACCACAGGTGCTTAATATAGGGAGTGTTGCCTGATCTGCCAATTAAGTTAAAGGGACAGGTACTGAAGGGTTTGAAAGGGCTGCGCATGCGCAGACCCTCAGGATGGTGGACGGCCACGGTTCCTAAATGTCCGGGAAGAAGCACTCACAGTCCGGTGAGTGACAATGTGAAAGAATTTGGCGCTGATTGTAATGCCTGCACTCAACACAAGACTTCCTTCAGGTCCTCTCCAGACTCTTCTGCTCCCATCTAGGCCCAGTACACACATCAACATGGACTTTGTGAGGGATCTTTCTCCCAGTAGAGGCTTCAACACTGGCTGGGTAATTGTGGACTGTTGGTCTGCCGCCACTCTTGATTGAGCACCTGCTTTCTCCAAAGCTCTAAGTATGCTGGGTGATAACTGTTTTTTCTTCTGCTGCTACATTAATAAATGATCGTGGAGATGTATATAAATGGCTACAATCTTGGTATGGAATGCACTCCAGGAATCTTATACTGAGATATTTATGTGAGAGTACCCCTTGTGTGCCTATTTATTCAGAAGTAACATAGAGATGTGGGTGTATTCTTCCCCTACACTACTGTGAAGCTGGAGAGTGCATACAGAATTGATTTGACTAAGATAGTATTTGATATATGTCTGAGGGCTCTTGATAGTATGGATTTCAAATGGATTATAGAGATTGATGTTTTGGTGCCCTCTAGTGGTATTACATCTGGTTGGTTACATTTATAATAATTTGTATTTGAATTATTACCAATAATAAAGCTTAACTTTGGTGTTAAATATGCTCTATGTAATATTTTATAGTTCAATTCTCTAAAGGTGCTAGATACCAATTGTTTAGTTATTTTTCAATACGTGTGCTACATTATTCCCTGTAAACTTAAATATGGAAATTCTTCAAGCCATTTCACCATACTGTGACTGGATCACTCATAAATAACTTATGGTATCAATTTATTGAAGGGAAATAGCGCAGGGCGCATATTTATATAATTGCCAATGCACTTATTTTTAATATTGTATATATTCTGAAATAGGAAATCGTTATTTCTGAGACCAGAGTAGAAACTATGTTTTCCTGTTTTCACCTTACTAAAGGATATGCCTTATTTCTGATGTATATATCTGATACAATAGGCCTTTGTGGATGGAGGTCTTGTGTGTATTGGGATGTATTTAGTATGGCAGTGTCATTGTTTAGTATTTGTAAGGTTGCTAGTGGAAACCTCCAATTAGGCATATGTGCAAGGGAGTCTGATAGCAGGAAGTGCTAACAAAGTTTTGTGATGAAGTGTCATGCCTGCTCTGGCCAAAGGCCCAACAGGGGATTGTTACTGTCGGGCCTTTTGCCCAGAGTGAGTTTCATAGATAAGTGTAAATTTGGTTAGCCTTAAAATGCATGTAAATCTATGTTTTGGGAAGCAGGGTACATCCTGGTTCTAAAAATAGTCTATTTCTGAACTGTATAAAAGATGAGCTTTGTGAGCATGTAAGTGTTCTTCTGATTTCATCATCTGACCTGATCACACTGGTACCTCAAACCAGTGTGAGAGCAAATAAACATCTTGCTTAAAGACCTGCTTGAAAACATCTTCAATATTGCTGTATTCCTGTGATCTACAGATTAGACCCTAAATCTAATCCGTTCGCCGGCTGTTCTGAGGTTTGGACCCAAGCTTTCCAGTACCACCGCTCTGCCCGCTACCCAGCAGCCCTGGTCAGTGTGATAGGCCAGGGGGGATCCATTCACAGCAACCCTGATCCACAGTAAGGGTTCAGGAGTACCCGCCCAGGTACACTAACAACGAGATACGCTAGCAGCGTCATTTACCCAGAAGAAACCCGGTACTAGATGCCGGTAATGAGTCCAGTGGTGGCAGCTCGTGTAAGCCCCTCCTACTGCGGCAAGAGGGCACTTTTTGGATAACGAAAGGGAACGGTGACAAAGTAAGCCCAGTCAGTTCCCAGCAACAACAGACAGGGTGGAGGGGCTGTATCTGGCCCATATGTTCCTCCCCCAGAGATGACCCTCCCTACATTTATGTGTGATTTATTAACAATATGCTTTTTTCTAATACCAGAGGAGGTACAGTTGACAGGAAAGTATTTACAGTCAGCGACTAATTGATATGGTGCTATCGCTGATTGGCCGCAGGTCACTGCCCCCTTTGGAGCTCTCGGTCCCTTTGTGTGGGGGATCCCTTGACCTGCTTTGTGTGGGCACATCAGTGTGAGCCCAGAGGGGGAGTAGTCACAATGACGCCAGACTTAGCACCGGTCAATCCTAAAGGACTATGTCCTGGGACCAGTGATTACTGCCTGTGGCTGTACACTGGTTTTGCTATTAGTTGTTAGCTGACTCGCAATTTGCTGTCTCCGCCACCATCTTTATATTTAATTCAATAAACTGTGACATATTTTGCCAAATTCAAATGGTTGTCACTGTCTTTATTTACATATGGATTACAGTGTTAAGTCTTAAATGGTAAGAGAGGTTTTGTGCAATGAAGAAGAGGCATCAACAGTATGCAGTTTAACCTGGCATCACTAAGTTCTGTGGCATTAAATTAGTGGAGGGAGAGTGGAGAAAGGATAACAACAAGACAAGACTAGCAGGGTCAGTGATGAGTTTATTTATAAAATGGGAACGATGTATCCAAAAGGTTTGATTACTGATTTTGAAATCAAATAATCTTTGACCTAAATACATCTTAATCAGGACTGGTGTGAGGTTATGTATTTTTATAGATTGGTCACATACGGGTCATAACTCAGTGGCGTAACTATACATTTTGGTGCCCTGGGCGAGACAGGGCACCGGTGCCCCTCATCTAAGGAGGGGGAGGAGGGAGGGGGAGGAGAGAGAGGGAGAGATTAACTTACCAGAGTTTGATGCTTGTCTTTAACTTCCGCTGTGCCACTGACAGGAAGTTCAGCATTTGGAACGCAAGTTTGCGTTCCAAATGTTGAACTTCCTGTCAGTGGAACGCACATGCGTTCAACGGCGGAAGTTAAGGAGTGAAGCATCAAACTCTGGTTAGTTAATCTCTCCCTCTCTCTCTCTCGGTATGGAGGCAGGTAGAGGGCGGCTGCTGCGCCCACTTGGCTTTGCGCCCTGGGCGACGGTACCGCCCGCACCACCCTCGTTGCGGCCCTGTCATAACTATTTTATAATTATGTGTCCGATTATTCATCTGATTATGCTGTAAAATATGTGAGTTTACAGTTCTCAGTGATCCATAATGCACTGTGACTGCAGGTTATTATGTCGGGGCTCCTTAAGGAGAAACACATTTTTTTAAAGTATATTTTTATTAATGATTATATTATTAATAGTTGTAAGTTAATTTTATGAAAACTTATTTTCTGCATGTGTCCTGATGGAACTTTATAGTGCACATGTGCATTGTACGTATCCTGCAGTCTGCTCTGTCTGTCTGCATACGGCAAGTAACATATAGCCAGAGCGTACTTATACCAGTAATGGAAACGCTTCTTGAGATCCGTTTGTACTTCAATATGGCAGACATGTATGCAAGATCAAATTTTTTTAAAGGCAAGTTGCGTTGACATTGCGTTCGGAGATGAATCAGACCCAGAGTCAGTCATTTGTTGCTTTGGTTTTTCATAGAAGTGACTCACGACAGACAGGTTTTTTTTGTACTTGCACTTGTATCTAAGTGCACAGAGTTATGTCGCGAACATGCTCCTGGCTTCCGTGACTTTGGGTGTTTGCTGTATGAGGTCCAGCACTCAAGTCTCTCTCTACCTATCTCACAGGCTATAGACCTGCTGAATCACCCTACAACAGCGCTCTCACACCCCCACACACTTCAGATTTGCCACCACCTATTGAATACGGGCAATTAGACCCCAAAATACTGTCCCACACTGGCCCACAAGGCTTCTGGCTACCCACAGGTTAGCAAGGCCCACCCCAGCAATCAAAGGGTTAACTCTTCACACCTCCAGACTTATACACAAATGTAAATGCAAGCACACACTAGGCTTGTTAGTCAAATATATTAACAAATCACATGCCGGCATTCAAAGGGTTAACTTGGTCAAGCTACATTCTTCTTAACAGGCTAATGGATTTGTTAGAGTATTAAGGACGCCACTTACTAACAATTGACATAGCATACACAGGCAAAACAGTTTAAAATAATAGGGGTTACATTCAGGGCCGGTGCTAGGGTCCATGGCGCCCTAGGCATTTTTACAAAATCGGCGCCCCCCTCCCCCGCAAAAATCGGCGCCCCCCCCGCCCCCCCCAGCAAAAGTCGGCGCCCTCCTCCCCCCGTCTTTCCTTACCTTGTCTCACCACCGCCGCCTCTCTGCTCCGTCTCCTCCCCTCCACTCACTGACACTAGTGAGTGGAGGGGAGGAGATGGAGCAGAGAGGCGGCGGTGGTGGCAATAGCCTCTTCCCCCCTCCATCTGAATGCTGTGCGGCGGCCGTGACAGGTATGGTCAACGGTCGCCGCACAGTTTTAAAGTCAATTACCATTCTGTGGCGCCCTCCAGGCGCCCTCCAGAGCCTGGCACCCTAGGCAAGTGCCTAACCTTGCCTAATGGGAGCGTCGGGCCTGGTTACATTCAGAGTATAACTTACCTAAGTTGTATAATCTGTGGCATGGGGAATTGGCTAGGAAGTCTGACAATTTGTTGTAACTGTTCTCAGCTTTTTAAAGACACTTCCACACCTGTCCCCACCCTCAGGGGCTGGGGTCTGTGACACTCTTTTCAATCACCGTTTGCATGTTGCCTGATTTTAGTATCCTACTTTATTATCAATAGATCCCCTATGAATTTACCCATCTATTGATACCAAACAAGCTTAGGTATAGGGTATCAGTTGAACTTATAGTCATTTCCTCAACTTCACCGTGTGACAGAATTCTTAATTTGACATGAGCTGTGCTTTATTATGCTATTGAGGAATATGTGGTTGATCAATACTTTTATTGATTTTAAGTGGCATATTTTAAAACTGATTTCTTTTTGTCTATATAAAATTATAGCCAAGTCAGCACATGGTCTCTTTGAGCCAGACATCATGCTAAGCAGTTCCTAAAAGTCTATTCAGGTGTCAAAACTCCATCCCAGGCCAGGATATATCTCACCGCAGGGGCCTTTTGAAGTTGCTACAGTTGACACTGCTATCTTCTAACACTGGGATGTACAAAGTCACTAAATACACACTCAGCAGACTTTCTAACATTTTACACTTTAGTAGCTCAATTTATCAATGGATTCATTTGATATAACATATACACTGCAGTTATGATTTAGGCCTTATGTCCCACAATTATGTGATGGGTTAACCCTTATAAATAACTCTAAATTAATTCATCAGTATTGAGTTTCTTTAATCACACAAGATCATCTTTCCCACATTGTAAATGGATATGGATTTTTTCATTCAGATTCGGATTTTACAAACTGAACATTGGATAAAACCCCTTAATATTGGTTATACAGTGGAAGCACCAGTGTTTATTCTGCTTGTATATTTATATAAAATGGTTGCTTACACTGTGGACAGATGAGAGGGGTTTGAAAGTGACATAATCTGTTCTGTGTGCTCCCTAGTTTGGCAGTCGATTATTTGCATGAATGCATGGGCTTTATACAATAACAGTGCCCCTTTTAATAAAATGCTCTGTATATAATGGAGATGTCTAACATGGAATACGTGGATTTTCTCTATTCATCATGTAGTATATACAGGCTCCTAAATACGTCTGGCTTATGCAAGTCTATAATTTTTGAATTTTGAACTGAGTTTATAAAATATTTTCTGGAGTGTGCTGCAATCACCGTTATTATAACTTTTGACTGTTTTTCAATCTGTATTAACTTAAACCTTTTCACTCCTATAATTGGATGAGTATCTCCATAGCCAGACACCAAGCCACAGCACTTTGATTATGTCTTGCATCACTTCTATATAGCAGTGTTATACATCATGCAAACTTAAAGTTTATAGCCAGTATACATGGCATAATATTCTATATTTTTCCCTTTTGTATCTTAGGTGCACTTAGATCTCTCACTATAATCATTATTCAATGTATGAGTCAATTATGTAAGTTTGAACATGCAACTGCATTCTATCTTCCTGATGACTATATGTAATAATTATTGTAAGTATGTGTATCATATTTCTATCTATTAAACCGATTGGCTGTTCCTCAGCTTTGGCTGCTATGATCAATGGTTCAGTGTAGATTTGTGTTCTGTTCATCCTTCCATGATAAGAGACTGCTAGTGATAGATACCAGATAGAAAGATAGTTAGAACATTACAATTGATTATATATTTGATGAAAGAACAATGACATTTTATTATATTTTATAATGTTTCACTGCTGCCTGGAGACATAACAAAAAAAATGTTCTATACAATATATTTCAATGCCAAGTAGTTACAATATATTAATAATTTACAAAATCACCACAAGATGTCCCTATAGAGCATAGTATTATACCTTAACAAAGTAGCAGACGAAAAAGCCTAAAGGGTAAATATATCAAAATGCGGTTATATCAAATCACGAATTTTCAGCAATTTTATTAAATGCAAAACCTGAGATTTGGGAGTTGGAAAATGTATATTTATATTTACCAGTCACAGATACTGGGTTTTATCTTTACTAAAATTGCCTTCTTAAATCATGCTGGCAAAATCACCAAAAAATTGTGCTTTTACGAAACTGAAGGTTGATACAGTTACCCCTAAATACTACGTCTGTGTCCACATTCACACCACAAATCAGTTTACATTTTTAAAACAATGGATGCAAAAAGCGAACTTGAGAAATAACTTCACAGAAATATTATAGTGAGATCCGCGAGGTTTAGTTGCTGGGAGGTGAACCTGTAAACAGAACAGAAAATAAAAATGAGTGTGGAGCATTGAAGTCACATCAGTTTATCTAAGCCCTTGGGGGCAACACAATAGATGATACTAATTCACCACTTGGGTACATTATTTGCTATTATTATTGTCATTTGGTTTGTTAGGCTCCACAGTGCTCTGCAGCGCCAGCTAGTGGGGAAAAGAGAGAATACATAAATCAGAAATGCAAATGTGAAAACAAAGTAGAGGAAGCGCTCTCGTAGGAGAGATTCTATACTATTGAGAAAAGATGGGCTGATATAAGAGGAGCTAGTGCGGCTCAGAGTGGAGATTGGAAGGCTCAATTAGAGTTGGACGCATTTGTGTTAACAGTGCAGACGCACATGTGGTGCAAAAATGTGCATTTACTTGTGTATTTTCATGTGCGCGCATCTCGAGTTATGCGTAAAATAATTAGCTATTGCACCATGCGTTGGTCAGGCCCAATACATATAGGTTAGTAGCAACTACAGTCTGTTGTTGTGCGGATTAGGATGTTCCTTGCAGGAATACTCCTACGTTTTGTTTTGATTTGCAGGATCAGATTATTTAAGTAAGGAAACAAGTTTAGAGAAGTCACTTATAGTGTCCTCTTTCCCCTGGACTTTTTGCATGGTGCAACAATAACATTCGGGTGGGGTACGCGTTTTCGGTGCGGAATATTCCGACACCGAGAACTCCTCCAATTAAAAGACGAATCTGTAAGAAAACAATGTCAAGAAAAGCAGACTTACCTGTATACCGAAGTTGCAGCTGTTCAATTGGCGCAGGATGCTGACCGCAAGTGAGTCCGACTACTGAGGTGTCCGTCAGGAGCCTTTTACGTCAGTGCTACTTCTATTCCTTTAAATTTAAAGCGGCAATGTCAAACTCCACAGGTTAAGTGTTGAACACTTAATAAACATTGGCGCTTTAAATTAAAAGGAATAGAAGTCGCACTGACGTTAAAGGCTCCGAGGGACACCTCAGTAGTCGCACTCACTTGTGGTCAGCATCCTCCGCCAATCGGACAGCTGCAACTTTGGTATACAGGTAAGTCTGCTTTTCTTTACATTGTTTTCTTACAGATTCGTCTTTTAATTGGAGGAGTTCTCGGTGTCGTTATGGTGGTAATCGTATAAACGATTACCACCGTAACATTCAATGTTTCTACAAGGTCAGCAGTAGAATTATATCATATGTATTTATGTGGCACTACAAATAACTTTTATTTCATATAGCAGCTTCTTTCCCTATTCTCAAGTTGAATAACTAAATAAAAACATATTTTACCTATTACATTGTTCATTCTGACAAGCGCAAAGGAAATATAGTATATACAGGGCCGGATTTACCACTAGGCAACCTAGGCAATTGCCTAGGGCCCAGCGGTCCCCAGAGGGCCCTCCCAGGGCCGGCGGTGAGACCACCATTTAAAAATGGGCCGCTACTTATGGGCCAGTGCTATATGCTTGCCCCCCCCCCCCCCCGGGCTATAGTCTGCCAGCCAGCCCCTGATTAGGGGTATATGTTATGCTAAAAAACTATATATATATATGGATTTTTTCAGGGAGGGGGCCCCACACCAGTATCTTGCCTACGGCCCCATGAGGTCTAAATCCGGCTCTGAGTATATATAGTACCAACACACAATTCCTGCTCTCATTAGTACCTTCTCCAGGCTGGTTCACATTCTCTTTCTGCTCAGAAGACTTGTGCAACGCACAGAGCGACCAGTGTTGTTATCCCCATGAGGAGAGTGGTCCTGGGTCTGACTGCCGAGTTGCAGAGATTGGTGTAGCAACATGTCAATTCTGGTTCATTACATAGAGTTACTGGTGCACAAGAACGCCCATATACTGCAACACAGACATGACAAATTGAAAAATTTCTTTAGGTATTTGAGTGTTGGATTACTTATCATAGTAACAAATTGGATGTATGAACATTAGTTTATTTAGAGATGCGTTATACACCTCTACATGCAAAAAAGTTCATGTCAATGAAGAGAAGTTCAGAAGGATATTTGCAGGACTCTGTTCAGACCAATGTAGATACCTGCTACCTTGGTACAGTGCACAGGTATGTGGTATCCATTGAACTGAATGGTATACTGTTGAATGAATTAATAATGAAATAAAAATTCCTTTGAATTTTCCTTGTTTTTTTGTTTAATAAGCATATTTAATAAAAATCTGTTTTTACTAAGGCTACGATCAATTAAACAAAAATGCCTTTACTACCAATTCCTTATTCCATCTAAATAGAGAATTATCGGACAGGACCCACTTCTAATTAAAATCTCTACAAAGTAGCACAAGATAAAGGGCTTGGTGTAGAACCTGCCAGCACATACAAGACATAGGTCATTCTGCCTCTCATGTGAATAGTAACGCGACTTGAACCATCACCTTTTTAAAGTTACATCGTCACCTAATTGGTAAATTGTACCATCCCACCCGAAAGCCCCAGGGACTGCTCCCTTCAACCTTTTATCTAATTTTATTATAATATAGAAATGGCAAAACTTTTAAGCTGACCACTTTAAATTGGCTTTGGTGGGAGTGTGTGAGCAGGAGGACCAATCAGAAGCCACAATCTCTGTAAGAATCAGAATGTTCACAGCAGTGCAGAGTATTACAGGAGATGAATGTGCCAATATGTATATGAATTAAATTCCTGCATAGATGGTACTATCTAATTATAAAGGTCCAATTCAAGTCCTTATGTATGCCTATGTACGTAACTTACGTGAATTCGTTCTGCACATGCCCAGAGGCCAATGTCATGCAACTGCACGCACTTTCATGGCATTCATAACCTCACGCATTTCACCCCTTAGGACTTGAAAGGCAGAAGGGGGGGAGGGAAGGTGCAACCTAACGTAGCCTCTGTACAGTAAGGGAGTGTTCATGCAGATGCGACTAATTCAAATCCTATGCTTAGCATAAGTACATGAGTTTTAAGTATGTTTATCCTGCTACAGGGCAGATGTATGTGCCGAATGATAGTGATGACCGACTCGCAATTGCCTTGGTTTATTGCCTTTCCCGCATGCGTCTCAGTAGCTACCACAGTACAACTCTATGAAATGAAGATTTATACATTTCTTAACACTTAAAACTTATTTAACTTGTTTGGATGATTGACACGAGACATAAATGTGGCAAAATTGTTTGCAAAATATGGTGATGGAGAAACTAGCAGTCAGTACGACATCTGCCAGGATATCCCAGAAATAACCATGGGACATCTGCAAGTGGGAAGACAACCAAAACCAAAACACACCCCAGGCGCACATATGTACCTTACCGGGACCACACTACGGAACCCGCAACCCTTCAGAGCTAAAAGGAATGCGACCACAAGCCGACCCCACATGGGCAATACTTCCAGCGAGACTATAACCGACTCATCAAAGAGAGGCGGGTTCAGCTTGCACACTACTGTACTGTGCGCACCAACCACCGCCCGTCGACTGACTGCACTTTCTGGCCACACCTGGATCCTCAAGACCCAAGGCCCGCCACCATACCTACACCCACTAATGCTAAACTCCTATAAATGTCTTCTATAAACAAAGCCATGCCCTTATCGCTCAAGTTAACTCCATTCCCAAGGTGCTCTGGAATCTAGTTCGCAGGTGCTCAATCCAAAAGCCATCTAAAGACCACGTGAACTGGGACACCACGGAATTAATGGGACCAGCAGAGAAGAAGGGCAGGCCAGGAAGCATAGACCCAAGCTAGGTCAGTTTGAATCAATAAAATCATGTCCATGGATTTACAGTGGCCCAAATCATTACCCCCAAATGTATCACCAATATATGGGGCACCCTTCATCTAGCTATTTCAGCCACCAGGAGCTCCCTAAAGCCAGGCCATCGTAAACCCCTACAACCTATCCAAGAGACCACTACTGACCCCTAGAAAGAAAAATTGTCCCCAGCTGCCCTATACAACGCAGCCCAATTGACATATGAGTGTCCCAGCACACAAATCTGCATCGGGGTCTGGAGGTCTGTAAGGCAGGAAAGAAACCAACAAACGTTAGAATACATAAGCAGCTGCAAATTAAAAGCGGGAGGAGTGGGGGCTCCAGGTAGGGAACACCCGAAAATGAAATTAAAAAAGGGATAGAAAGAATAGAGGGGCAAGTGAAGAACCTCACACACCCAGCAGCTCGCTATACCAGAGGTGCACACATTCACGAGGCAAAAAGAAAACCAAGGGGGAGTGGATGACCCAAACAAAGGTAAGACCATAAAACCTTGTGGTGCCACTTGCCAATCAGGTCCACATTTTAGAGGAAAAATGGATAAATTCCTTTCGTACCCTGCCTTCAAAGACAACAAGCAGCCGAAACCCTGTGTCATCACAGCAGAGAGAGTAAGCAAGGAGAGAAGTCAAGATAGAGAAGGCCGCACACAATGCTTGTAAACATTAGATTTCCATTTGATAAGCTCCTCCCCAATCAGAAAGAATGGGTGACAAATTGAAAACTACCCCAGTCTAGCACAAGCAATGTCCGCTTGAAAACCAAAGAGAACTGGTACAGGGTTAGAGGGGAACTATCATCATGCACAAGCCACCGGACCATGGCCGGAGTCAAGCAAATTCACTGACAATTATAACTGGGCAGACAGAGAAACCAACCCTGGGGTTTAACGAGACCCAGCGCCCCTATCCAGCTGGTCAGATTTGGACCTACTCACTCAGCAAACCGAGGAAGGAGCAAATACCATGAGCTGCGTTGTGTAAAAACTGTGCCTCTAACAATAAAACTAGTGCACAAAGCATAATACTGAAGGACTGCATAGTCAGAAGGGACTGCTTTGCAAATACTGTATAGTGAGTGAATCCAATGCGCAGGCTAGGGTGCAATGCCAACAACTTCAAGCCAAGCCCGCTCTCACAGGGTTAACAACCTCACCCAATGTGTAAATGTGAGGCCAGAAATACTGGACTGCATTTATACCGTGGCTCTGCAGACCCAATAACTACAAGATACCATTACCATCTGTAAGGGGAACAGAGCAGCATCAAAGGCCCACGAGGGTGAGCTACGCCCTGGTACTGGAGTGGCCACTGGCACCTGACGAGACTACAAGGAACCAACCACATGATGGCTTGCTGAATTTATATAGACAATAAAAATTTCAGCTCTAAAATACCACTTCCAAACAACATAACTAGTGATCAAATCCATATTCATGACGAGGAGAAGGAAGGGCATACCCTACTTTGAAACATGCTGTCTGTCCCACAGGGAGTGAGGGGAAAGGCATTTCAGCTCAACTCAACCCCTTGACCGATCTCTGCTCAATAACAGTTCATAGGAAAATTCTTCGGATATCTTAATGAGAAAATTGGCTCTGTGTAACTCTCCACAGAAAAGATGTTACAGTTTAGCATTGGGGAGAAAAAAGAGAAGAGGAAAATTGGGGTTGCGTCACTGTGTCACAGGCCTAAGTATCTTTAACAGAGGAGACCACTCCCAAGATGTCATCAACTCATGGAGTCTCATTCCCATTGAAGGACTGCCCAACGCTACTGCCTGCCCCAGGTACACAGATTATATACGTAAATTAATATCTGGAAATGACAGCCCCCTTGTTTTTATAACTGGTATCCCTTTGTCAATGGTACGTCATTAATGAAGGGATAGCACTTATAACCAGTATCTTTGTGTATCAGATCTAACATTCAATAAGTTCTGTCCTAGACACTCTACGAACCCAGAACAAAGAGCATTGCTTGACCACATGAACCCTTGGAACGCTGGCATTATTAATGCATGTGACCAAGCACCCTAGGATGGGCCAGCGTGTCCATTCGTGTAGCAGAACCCTGGGGTTAAATGTATCAAGGTCCAAATTTTTCAGCAATTTAAAATCGTGGCAAATCGCGAGAGATAACTGACGATTTGATTCCTCAAGTCGCTACATGTATTAAGTAGCAATTTTTTGTCTGAGCTTCAAAATCAATGTTCATCTCTTGTGATTTGCGGCGCATTAAACTTGGCCGTGTTTAGCTGAAAATCGCCATTTGCAAACAAATAGTCATTTGTGATTGGTTGAATGTTTTACTTTGAAAACTTGCCTGATTTTGGCCCCTCTAAAATATGAATGTTAAAAAAAAACGTAGGGTCCCCCCGTCCAAGCACTATTAACCCTAGTGCTGCCAGCCTACTGCTGGTTGCATGAAAATCGGGAAAAAAATATGCGTGGGGTGCCACCATCGTTCATGCACCCTGCACTAGACAAACCAGCCGGGGTGGGTAGCACTATAAGCAGGGGGACACGCGGCACGGAGTCCCTCTGCCATAATGACAAATCAACCCCAGGCTGTCCAGTGCTGGGCTGGATCCCACCCCCTCCCCTCCCTCTAGGAACACCCAGCCAAGTGCTGAAAGCAGTAGAGCTCTTCCTACACCCCTGGGCGGCAAATTAATGTAAAAAATAACAAACACAGACGCCATTTTGTTTGTGGAGCTACAAGTCCCAGCCATGCCAAACTGCCCTAAACAGTCTGGGCATGCTGGTGCTTGTAGAACTGCAAGCACCAGCATACCCATGGCAGCCAGGACATGCTGACACTTGGAGGACCACAAGTGCCAACATGCCCTGACACCCATGCCTTGCTGCAAACTGTAGTTCCCTGAGGAAGACAGAGCAGGGGACCACAGGGGCGGGGGGTGCGCTTGGACAATCGTTCCCTATACTGCCTCACCGCCATATAGCCACTATGACTGGACCTGCTACGGGGCCGGGAGTGCCCACGAGAGGAGGGACACGGAGAGGCCGAGCCCCCAGGGCCATTGCATGCGCAGCCACGTGCCACCCTCCAGTCTCTGAGCGGGAATGCGCCGTGGAGCAGGCTGCACACCATCCAACCGGATGCTTGCGGGACCCAGCAACCAGCGGCAGCTCTGCAGGGACAGCAACCAAAGGGCCCATCCTCCCTGTCAGGCTTCAACCACAAGGCTGCTGTATCCGACTCAGCCTGGCATAGGGATGTGGGGGAGATACCAGTCCCTTGCCCTGCTGCAACACTTGGGCCCCTCTGCGGCCCCAGGAGATCCCTGCCCAGAAGGACGCATCTAAATTGCGTGTACAGGACCTCTTGCCCTGAGAACAGAAGGGGGAGCCACCCCTACCGCCTCATGACTGCGCTGGGTGGGGGTCATACTATGCGCCCCAGCCGAAATAGGGTTACAATTTCTATTTTGTCAAAAACCTGCGGGGAGAACCACGCACGCCACCTCATCCATGTCATGGGGAGCCATCCCCCTGTTCACCTGACAAACTGGGACCACCTTGCTGCCCGGCCTGTGCAGTAAACCGGAGTTCCAGTCGAACGGAGCGATACCCAGGTGGAAGAACAACCTTCCACTGCGGGCCACGCCAGGGGATTAGGTGCGCACCTGCTCACCCTTCTGGAGATAGAGTGGGCACCCTACACTCGAGCACAGAAGTGCCGAGCATTATGGAGGGGGGGGGGGCAAGATGGGAGCGGGCAAGTCATTGGAGGGAACCCACAGTGTCGCTCCGTCTTATCTGGGTTGCACAAGGGGGAAAATAGAGCAGCGGGAAAAAGAAAGAGGGGAAAGGGGAGAAAAGCTTGTCAGCTAGAGGGAAAAAGGAAGGAGGACGATGATGGATGGAGAATCAGCAAGGAGGGAGGGGGGCTAGAAGATAACAAGGCACAATGTAAAACAGTAACGTAATGGAAACACAAGGAGGACAAGACAGACAGCAAAGGAACACACATACAATACCAAAAGGATAGAAACAGTGATAAGCAAAACACAATGAAGTAATGCACTAGGGAGAGGCTGGGAGACACAGTGTACTTATACTGAACTCCAGAGAATGATTTACTCTCCGCCCATCAATCTTATCTTCTATACCTAGCCCTCCCCTGTCACATCTGAACGCCCTACACCTCCCCAGTTAAACTTTTAACCCTAGATGGTCTAGCTACAATTTGGTGACACAGCCTCATCTTTTAATTTCCTTCCTAAAAATTTAAAATCTCAAATATATGGATTATATTGAAAAAAATGGTGGTCACATTTGTTAATTTTATTTTAGTTGGTTAGTTATATTACTACCAGTTGTTATTTTACTTTATGATTTTATAAAAGTTATGTGCATTCTGATGTGAATTAATTGTAAATACGCATGTTACCAACATAGTGCAAATGATCCTCAAAAACATTTCAGCCTGTATGCGTGTATATGTGTACGGAAAGTTATACATAGCGTATTTTCACCCCTATTCAGATCGTAACGTATCTTAACACACGTTTGGATTTGAATACGGATGGAACTAAGGGAAAGTTGAACACTATTTTTAAAAGAGGAGATTATGTGTAACTTGCGTTCCAACCTGAATCAGCTCCAGAAGTGTCTTATTAGATTTTGTCTTATAAATCCGTAGGTTAAATTCATTGTAATGTGGGTAAATGGCACCAATCATAATAAGCTTGTTCTTTCCCATTAAACATGCTTTACTCAAATAGGAAAACGGATAATTTACAATATTTTATTATAACTCACTATTGGATTTCTGGCAGATGGCGACTGACAGGTAATATTTTTCCTATCACCACAGTCCTTTTCAGTTGATGCACATATGTAGCATGTAAGGGTATGACCTCAAAGAGAACAGAAAGTGCAAGTAAGACAAATGACGCCCAAATGTTCTGTTCTCACACATATTCAGTATAAATACAGCACAGACAGCAGCAGTGTCAGTCTCCCCCTCACACACTACTACACCATGACATGTATACACAGCACAGGTACAGTACAGACAGCAGCAGTGTCAGTCTCCTCCTCACACACTACTACACCATGACATGTATACACAGCACAGGTACAGTACAGACAGCAGCAGTGTCAGTCTCCCCCTCACACACTACTACACCATGACATGTATACACAGCACAGGTACAGTACAGACAGCAGCACTGTCAGTCTCCTCCTCACACACTACTACACCATGACATGTATACACAGCACAGGTACAGTACAGACAGCAGCACTGTCAGTCTCCTCCTCACACACTACTACACCATGACATGTACACACAGCACAGGTACAGTACAGACAGCATCAGTGTCAGTCTCCTCCTCATATACTACTACACCATGACATGTATACACAGCACAGGTACAGTACAGACAGCAGCAGTGTCAGTCTCCTCCTCACACACTACTACACCATGACATGTATACACAGCACAGGTACAGTACAGACAGCAGCAGTGTCAGTCTCCTCCTCACACACTACTACACCATGACATGTATACACAGCACAGGTACAGTACAGACAGCAGCAGTGTCAGTCTCCTCCTCACACACTACTACACCATGACATGTATACACAGCACAGGTACAGTACAGACAGCAGCAATGTCAGTCTCCTCCTCACACACTACTACACCATGACATGTATATACAGCACAGGTACAGTACAGCCAGCAGCAGTGTCAGTCTCCTCCTCATACACTACTACACCATGACATGTATACACAGCACAGGTACAGTACAGACAGCAGCATCAGTCTCCCCCTCACACACTACTACACCATGACATGTATACACAGCACAGGTACAGTACAGACAGCAGCAGTGTCAGTCTCCTCCTCACACACTACTACACCATGACATGTATACACAGCACAGGTACAGTACAGACAGCAGCAGTGTCAGTCTCCCCCTCACACACTACTACACCATGACATGTATACACAGCACAGGTACAGTACAGACAGCAGCAGTGTCAGTCTCATCCTCACACACTACTACACCATGACATGTATACACAGCACAGGTACAGTACAGACAGCAGCAGTGTCAGTCTCCTCCTCACACACTAATACACCATGACATGTATACACAGCACAGGTACAGTACAGACAGCAGCAGTGTCAGTTTCCTCCTCACACACTACTACACCATGACATGTATACACAGCACAGGTACAGTACAGACAGCAGCAGTGTCAGTCTCCTCCTCACACACTACTACACCATGACATGTATACACAGCACAGGTACAGTACAGACAGCAGCAGTGTCAGTCTCCCCCTCACACACTACTACACCATGACATGTATACACAGCACAGGTACAGTACAGACAGCAGCAGTGTCAGTCTCCTCCTCACACACTAATACACCATGACATGTATACACAGCACAGGTACAGTACAGACAGCAGCAGTGTCAGTTTCCTCCTCACACACTACTACACCATGACATGTATATACAGCACAGGTACAGTACAGCCAGCAGCAGTGTCAGTTTCCTCCTCACACACTACTACACCATGACATGTATACACAGCACAGGTACAGTACACACAGCAGCAGTGTCAGTCTCCTCCTCACACACTACTACACCATGACATGTATACACAGCACAGGTACAGTACAGCCAGCAGCAGTGTCAGTCTCCCCCTCACACACTACTACACCATGACATGTATACACAGCACAGGTACAGTACAGACAGCAGCATCAGTCTCCCCCTCACACACTACTACACCATGACATGTATACACAGCACAGGTACAGTACAGACAGCAGCAGTGTCAGTCTCATCCTCACACACTACTACACCATGACATGTATACACAGCACAGGTACAGTACAGACAGCAGCAGTGTCAGTCTCCTCCTCACACACTAATACACCATGACATGTATACACAGCACAGGTACAGTACAGACAGCAGCAGTGTCAGTTTCCTCCTCACACACTACTACACCATGACATGTATACACAGCACAGGTACAGTACAGACAGCAGCAGTGTCAGTCTCCCCCTCACACACTACTACACCATGACATGTATACACAGCACAGGTACAGTACAGACAGCAGCATCAGTCTCCCCCTCACACACTACTACACCATGACATGTATACACAGCACAGGTACAGTACAGACAGCAGCAGTGTCAGTCTCATCCTCACACACTACTACACCATGACATGTATACACAGCACAGGTACAGTACAGACAGCAGCAGTGTCAGTCTCCTCCTCACACACTAATACACCATGACATGTATACACAGCACAGGTACAGTACAGACAGCAGCAGTGTCAGTTTCCTCCTCACACACTACTACACCATGACATGTATATACAGCACAGGTACAGTACAGCCAGCAGCAGTGTCAGTCTCCTCCTCATACACTACTACACCATGACATGTATACACAGCACAGGTACAGTACAGACAGCAGCATCAGTCTCCCCCTCACACACTACTACACCATGACATGTATACACAGCACAGGTACAGTACAGACAGCAGCAGTGTCAGTCTCCTCCTCACACACTACTACACCATGACATGTATACACAGCACAGGTACAGTACAGACAGCAGCAGTGTCAGTCTCCCCCTCACACACTACTACACCATGACATGTATACACAGCACAGGTACAGTACAGACAGCAGCACTGTCAGTCTCCTCCTCACACACTACTACACCATGACATGTATACACAGCACAGGTACAGTACAGACAGCAGCACTGTCAGTCTCCTCCTCACACACTACTACACCATGACATGTACACACAGCACAGGTACAGTACAGACAGCATCAGTGTCAGTCTCCTCCTCATATACTACTACACCATGACATGTATACACAGCACAGGTACAGTACAGACAGCAGCAGTGTCAGTCTCCTCCTCACACACTACTACACCATGACATGTATACACAGCACAGGTACAGTACAGACAGCAGCAGTGTCAGTCTCCTCCTCACACACTACTACACCATGACATGTATACACAGCACAGGTACAGTACAGACAGCAGCAGTGTCAGTCTCCTCCTCACACACTACTACACCATGACATGTATACACAGCACAGGTACAGTACAGACAGCAGCAATGTCAGTCTCCTCCTCACACACTACTACACCATGACATGTATATACAGCACAGGTACAGTACAGCCAGCAGCAGTGTCAGTCTCCTCCTCATACACTACTACACCATGACATGTATACACAGCACAGGTACAGTACAGACAGCAGCATCAGTCTCCCCCTCACACACTACTACACCATGACATGTATACACAGCACAGGTACAGTACAGACAGCAGCAGTGTCAGTCTCCTCCTCACACACTACTACACCATGACATGTATACACAGCACAGGTACAGTACAGACAGCAGCAGTGTCAGTCTCCCCCTCACACACTACTACACCATGACATGTATACACAGCACAGGTACAGTACAGACAGCAGCAGTGTCAGTCTCATCCTCACACACTACTACACCATGACATGTATACACAGCACAGGTACAGTACAGACAGCAGCAGTGTCAGTCTCCTCCTCACACACTAATACACCATGACATGTATACACAGCACAGGTACAGTACAGACAGCAGCAGTGTCAGTTTCCTCCTCACACACTACTACACCATGACATGTATACACAGCACAGGTACAGTACAGACAGCAGCAGTGTCAGTCTCCTCCTCACACACTACTACACCATGACATGTATACACAGCACAGGTACAGTACAGACAGCAGCAGTGTCAGTCTCCCCCTCACACACTACTACACCATGACATGTATACACAGCACAGGTACAGTACAGACAGCAGCAGTGTCAGTCTCCTCCTCACACACTAATACACCATGACATGTATACACAGCACAGGTACAGTACAGACAGCAGCAGTGTCAGTTTCCTCCTCACACACTACTACACCATGACATGTATATACAGCACAGGTACAGTACAGCCAGCAGCAGTGTCAGTTTCCTCCTCACACACTACTACACCATGACATGTATACACAGCACAGGTACAGTACACACAGCAGCAGTGTCAGTCTCCTCCTCACACACTACTACACCATGACATGTATACACAGCACAGGTACAGTACAGCCAGCAGCAGTGTCAGTCTCCCCCTCACACACTACTACACCATGACATGTATACACAGCACAGGTACAGTACAGACAGCAGCATCAGTCTCCCCCTCACACACTACTACACCATGACATGTATACACAGCACAGGTACAGTACAGACAGCAGCAGTGTCAGTCTCATCCTCACACACTACTACACCATGACATGTATACACAGCACAGGTACAGTACAGACAGCAGCAGTGTCAGTCTCCTCCTCACACACTAATACACCATGACATGTATACACAGCACAGGTACAGTACAGACAGCAGCAGTGTCAGTTTCCTCCTCACACACTACTACACCATGACATGTATACACAGCACAGGTACAGTACAGACAGCAGCAGTGTCAGTCTCCCCCTCACACACTACTACACCATGACATGTATACACAGCACAGGTACAGTACAGACAGCAGCATCAGTCTCCCCCTCACACACTACTACACCATGACATGTATACACAGCACAGGTACAGTACAGACAGCAGCAGTGTCAGTCTCATCCTCACACACTACTACACCATGACATGTATACACAGCACAGGTACAGTACAGACAGCAGCAGTGTCAGTCTCCTCCTCACACACTAATACACCATGACATGTATACACAGCACAGGTACAGTACAGACAGCAGCAGTGTCAGTTTCCTCCTCACACACTACTACACCATGACATGTATATACAGCACAGGTACAGTACAGCCAGCAGCAGTGTCAGTCTCCTCCTCATACACTACTACACCATGACATGTATACACAGCACAGGTACAGTACAGACAGCAGCATCAGTCTCCCCCTCACACACTACTACACCATGACATGTATACACAGCACAGGTACAGTACAGACAGCAGCAGTGTCAGTCTCCTCCTCACACACTACTACACCATGACATGTATACACAGCACAGGTACAGTACAGACAGCAGCAGTGTCAGTCTCCCCCTCACACACTACTACACCATGACATGTATACACAGCACAGGTACAGTACAGACAGCAGCAGTGTCAGTCTCATCCTCACACACTACTACACCATGACATGTATACACAGCACAGGTACAGTACAGACAGCAGCAGTGTCAGTCTCCTCCTCACACACTAATACACCATGACATGTATACACAGCACAGGTACAGTACAGACAGCAGCAGTGTCAGTTTCCTCCTCACACACTACTACACCATGACATGTATACACAGCACAGGTACAGTACAGACAGCAGCAGTGTCAGTCTCCTCCTCACACACTACTACACCATGACATGTATACACAGCACAGGTACAGTACAGACAGCAGCAGTGTCAGTCTCCCCCTCACACACTACTACACCATGACATGTATACACAGCACAGGTACAGTACAGACAGCAGCAGTGTCAGTCTCCTCCTCACACACTACTACACCATGACATGTATACACAGCACAGGTACAGTACAGACAGCAGCAGTGTCAGTCTCCCCCTCACACACTACTACACCATGACATGTATACACAGCACAGGTACAGTACAGACAGCAGCACTGTCAGTCTCCTCCTCACACACTACTACACCATGACATGTATACACAGCACAGGTACAGTACAGACAGCAGCACTGTCAGTCTCCTCCTCACACACTACTACACCATGACATGTACACACAGCACAGGTACAGTACAGACAGCATCAGTGTCAGTCTCCTCCTCATATACTACTACACCATGACATGTATACACAGCACAGGTACAGTACAGACAGCAGCAGTGTCAGTCTCCTCACACACTACTACACCATGACATGTATACACAGCACAGGTACAGTACAGACAGCAGCAGTGTCAGTCTCCTCCTCACACACTACTACACCATGACATGTATATACAGCGCAGGTACAGTACAGACAGCAACAGTGTCAGTCTCCTCACACACTACTACACCATGACATGTATACACAGCACAGGTACAGTACAGACAGCAGCAGTGTCAGTCTCCTCAAGAAGCCTAAATTACTTACCAAGTTGGATGCTCAAAAGAATGAAAAACACAATAGTGATCTCCATTGTTTCTTCTGTATTTTTTTCCTTGATTGTTAAACTCTCACATCCTCTATCATACTCTCTTTAAATAGAAGTTGTCACTCCCATAGCCGAACCCTCACACCCCCTAGTAACGCATAATTGCCGTATGGTAACATAAATAGCTAGAATTTTGTATTTCCTGGTGCAGTAACGGTAGGTTACGGTTTTTAGATGCTCCCATTAAACACAGTAATGTTTAAAGTGTGCAGTATAAGACATTTACATCACATTTAAATAAACAAACATTTCCATGGATACCATAGCAATTTTGCAATTTATTTGGCTCAGGGGAATTTCTACTGTAATTAGCGTATACAGTGTGTATTATATTAGATATTTTGGTGTTGCAAATGGACTGCAATAATGGTGTTGATACTCAGAACTGACTTGGTTGTAAGATTAAACTGATTTTTAGACATACAGTGGTACTTCATTCATATCTGTTCCAACATAAGGCAAAGAATTGTTTCACAATAAGAAGTAGTCTTTATGTTTAACAATGATAAAAAAAAATAACAACATTTTCAGTGAATGGTGAATTCATGTTATAGATCAATGTGTCTGATTTATCTATTTGACAACCTTTATTTTTTTCAAAAGGATACTCCATAATCTAGAAACGGAAGCAATAATATGTGACGGTGTAAGGAATTACCTTGACATTTGCATCTCCGACCACTAGAGGTCTCTGTATTTGCAAACTTGCCCTTAGATTTGCCCTTATCCAAGATGGCCAGTTTGGAATCAAAGAGAAACCATCTTGGATCCTGTTTCCTGTTTGGGCCTATAAATGGCACTTCCTGGTTCAGACATATTCTTGAGTATTCTGCTTGCTCAGCTCCTGCTACTTGCTGCTCTACCTTGCATCTGTGACTACCTGCTTGTATACCGACCCGGCAAACGTCTGACTACCCTCTTGTGTACCGACCCGGCAAACGTCTGACTACCCTCTTGTGTACCGACCCGGCAAACGTCTAACTACCCTCTAGTGTACCGACCCGGCAAACGTCTGACTACTCTCTTGTGTACCGACCCGGCAAACGTCTGACTACTCTCTTGTGTACCGACCCGGCAAACTTCTGACTACCCTCTTGTGTACCGACCCGGCAAACGTCTGACTACTCTCTTGTGTACCGACCCGGCAAACGTCTAACTACCCTCTAGTGTACCGACCCGGCAAACGTCTGACTACTCTCTTGTGTACCGACCCGGCAAACGTCTGACTACCCTCTAGTGTACCGACCCGGCAAACGTCTGACTACCCTCTAGTGTACCGACCCGGCAAACGTCTGACTACCCTCTAGTGTACCGACCCGGCAAACGTCTGACTACCCTCTAGTGTACCGACCCGGCAAATGTCTGACTACCCTCTTGTGTACCGACCCGGCAAATGTCTGACTACCCTCTTGTGTACCGACCCGGCAAACGTCTGACTACCCTCTAGTGTACCGACCCTGCAAACGTCTGACTACTCTCTGGATATCTACTCAGCTATTGGATAATACCACCAGTATCATTACAGACAGTAAGAGCAACTCGGTCTTTAAAACGTTACATATTTCAAACAAGGGATTTGTTGAATCAAATGATCTTGTGGTAAAGTCCGTCTGGTACACTCCAATCACTTTTTATCTTGTGATTAGTTCAATGGATCAGTCCATAGTATTTGGATTTATTGCATGTAGGTAAACATTTCATTTACCAGTGTCTCAGTCTTGTTGTGATTGAAATTCCTTATTTACTTGTTTTGTCTGTTTCGGCTCTCATTTGTCATGGCTGTTACTATGTTTTCTTATCTCTGTAAATGTTCTCCATACTTTGTAATTATAAGGAAAAGAGATAGTTCTTGCCCGTGATGTCTCTCCTAAGCGTGGGATCTGTATTAGTTGTCCGCAGCTAGTATTCTCCTATACGGGTGCTATTCTGTGGCCAGAGCGCATGTATTAACCCAACCACGTACTCTCAATCGAACTTCACAGATGAAACAGCTTTCCCCATTTTTTGTGTTTGACACTTTCAAGTCATGCAAAGCGAATCCTCTATTCCTTATGTGAAAACCCAACGCGTTTCGCCTGTAAGGACCAGACTTCATCAAGAACAAGATGTTCTCTTGATATTATTCTGTCTTCTCTGGTTGCAGATATCTGCTGATGAAGTAATATTGAATATTTGTTTGAATACATAAAACATTTTCAACATATTAAATAACAACCCACATGAAGGGAGTAATTTATCTTTATTCTGAGACTTAGCAATTTTTGGTCTAAAAGTAACTTATTTTCCCTATTTTATCTGAGATATAGTATGATGGAACAAGACTGTGTAATTGTCATTAGGAATTAGGAATTGATACATACCCACTACACACATCACATATGATGTCCATTAATACACACAGTCACACCTTAATATATTAATCAATTTATTATTTAATCACAATAATAGCAATTATATTATATGATCCACATTATGGTTAATAGGTGTGAGGATTCACAACACTTGCTCCAGGTGACAGCTGTCAGAAAACAATTACTGTGAGGATTCACAACACTAACTGCAGATGACAGCTGTTAGAAAACAATTTGCAATGACCGCTACAAACACCTCTCAATTCCTGTAATCAACGCTCTACTAAGAACAGCAGTCTAGCTAGTCACCTCACCTAGACTGCTGCACAACTCTCTTTACTCTGCAATCAGCCCTTCAGTGAAAAGATCAAGTCAATCAGAACAATTTTTCTCACCTGTTTTAACCTTTATAAAGTCCCCCAGATCTGCAAAACCTTTGCAGGAGCAGACTTTTGTTTTGGATTAATCTGCTTGTGGTTTGACTTTGACTTGTTTTGTTTGACTGTACATCTCGATTCAACCTTCTCCAATCCTTCGACCTCAGTTTCATCCCCCACAATTCTACCTTCTCCAATCCTTTGACGTATTTCTTCCCCCATGATTCTACCTTCTCCAATCCTTTGACCTCAGTTTCATCCCCCATGATTCTACCTTCTTCAATCCTTCGACCTCAGTTTCGCCCCCATGATTCTATCTTCTCCAATCCTTCAACCTCCGTTTCGTCCCACATTATTCTACTTTCTTTGGTTTCGCCCATAGTACAAACTTTTGACTTACCTAGTTGATGAGGATAAAAAAAGACACCAGTCCATCAAGTTCAGCTGTACCTCACAGTGCACCTCCTTCTCTAGCCCTGGCTAGCTTCTGAGCGTGGATGTAGGTGACCAGAGGGTCCCCACACATGCAGGCTTTTTCTACAACGTCTCTCTCTAAAATTGTTGGGGCACAAGTGATGTAACTTAGGGAACAGTGCAAACAGATGTCTCAATAATTTGGGCGCCAAACCATCTCTATGAAAATAAACTT
The DNA here is from genome assembly GCF_038048845.1 of Mixophyes fleayi. Taxonomy (NCBI): domain Eukaryota; kingdom Metazoa; phylum Chordata; class Amphibia; order Anura; family Limnodynastidae; genus Mixophyes; species Mixophyes fleayi. The sequence goes on from NC_134410.1 coordinate 15,851,318, forward strand.
TTTCATTCCATCTGCCATCTCGCTCCAGCACAATTCTTTCATGAACAATACAAATATGTTTGCAAATATCTTTCCTCATACTCCTGCACAATTTCTTAGACTGCTGGTGTAATTACAGACACAAAGTAGATCTTTGCTATCTCCTTCTGCACTTGCTTCAACAAATTATTTGGCTGCATTTATATACACATTTAGTTGCATACCAAGCCATCTTGGGCACTGTAGTTCCACATGTTCTTACATGTCTCAGGCTCTCCATCTACAGGCAACATTTTAGGCTGTCTTCTCCTGCTTTGACACATCATCATCATCGTCTCCATTGTGCAGCTTCACTCCTTGCACATGTAACAGATCTCCCTTATGCAGTGCAGACTCTTGCTTAACTCAACTCAATGAAGAGTAGACAAACAGTGGCTGCTGGCTGTAATAGTATATTAATAAGCCCATTAAGACTGGACTAAAAATATTCTTTCTTGCATTTTAAATCAGTGTTTCAATCTGAAGGCAGTTGTGCAAGGGTCAGTATCAGTGGCATCTGAACTATTTAGTGGAGAAATGACAGGGTGTTGTTTGCCTGTGAAGGCAATTGTGTGAGGAGCAGTATTACATCTGTACTAGAAAGCGGCCAAAGTGACCTGGCACAGTGTGCTAGCACTACTGTGCTGAAGGAGGAGGAGGAGGAGGATGATAATGCTATAGGCGCTGCTGCTGCTGAAGGCGATACACCTACCCAGTGGACTGTCAGTCATGTAGTCTTTTGTTCGACCAGTACTGTTTGTCCATATATCCCTAGTTAAGTGGACAGTCAGTACAATGGCATTTTATAGGGACTGAATCACTGTTTGTTTAACCTCCCGGTACAGCTGAGGAATTGCTGTTCAGGACAAATGGAATCAAGTTGGAGTTTGGCAGCATGGACACATGACCTCAACTACTCTGCTACAACCTTATGCATTGATGGCAGAAATTGAATGCACATCCAATGCGGTCATGGCTTTAGTTATCCATTGTGTAATAGGATGTTGTCTGTCATACTTTGTTCTTCTAGCAAACGCTTGCTTTGCAGAAAATTGTTGTTTAAAATTATGTTAATCTTCTTGGCTCCCTTCTGTATAGAAATATCACCTCTAGCAGCAGCAGCAGTCGTAGTGCGCAAGGTTTCTTCTTGGGAATCATGGATTGATTTAATGGAGACAGTTTGCATTTAATAATTAGATGCTGGACCATGTACTAATTATGAGAAGGTTGATGATGGAGGTGTTGACGGTTAAGATTGAATAAGGTGTCCATTCATTCTGCTGCTAGCTGATGCTGGACTGCTTGCTGCTATACATGATTTTCCATCTTTTGATAAACTACTTGAATAAACTTATTGCAAATAACGTAAAAAGGAGATTGTAAGCTTGCGAGCAGGGCCTGCTTACTTCTCTGTCAGTCTGTATTACCCAGTATTGTTTTATTACTATGTTTGTTCCCAATTGTAAAGCGCTACAGAATTTATTGGTGCTTTATTAATGAATTAAGGTGATGAAGGGAGGAGATGCCTATCTTCTTATTGTGGCGTCACAAAGGCTACAGATGCTTTGACAAATGTTGTATGGGTTGGAAAAAAGTATTTTCACACGCAATAGCTGGATTTTTTGGGTCAATTCCACAACTATCCCCCTCATCCTGTTGCACATTAGCAAGCTCCAAAGCAGCATCCTCAACTTCTATGTCTAAATCATACTCATTAATACTCATCATCACATTTCCAAATGGTTGTGAAAGTTTGGAAAGAGGATGCCCTATAATTTCAGTATCAGAATCTGAATTGTCAGACTCACATATAGCACTCATGGACACCCTTAGACTCTGGTCAGGATTCTGTGATCGCCCAATTTGTTCTTCAGCCTTAGCATTCTTTTCATGCAGTGATGTGGTTGTTTTGTAGATGACAGATCTACACTCGAACGAGAAGGTGTTGCGTGGGAAGTTACAGAAGATGCATGACCGTGTTGGGCACTGGCTTTTGCAATGGGCATTCTAGTATGTGTAAGAGCAGTAGAAGGACCCCTAATAACTATTTTTATTTATTTAGACAAATCACCACATTCATCAGTAACTTCTCTCTTAATACTTATATCAAGAGCTGATGTTTTCTTTGAGATTGACCAACGTTATTTGGATTTGGAGCGCCCATTCTTACATTTTCTTCCCATTTGACCTTTTTTACTTGTAGAGGTTGAAAAAGTATTACTACAGACAGTAATAGTACTGCAATGCTCCTGATCTATAGACTGACCCATGATTGACAACAGGAATAAAGCTATGTGAAATTGGAGCTACTTGTAGCTGCCACCACCCCACATGAATGTCCAATGAGATAGGAATGTACAATGTAGACACTCCTCCACAATATCATTTAAAATAATACAATTGGTATGTTAAAAAATGTTTTTGCTTTATTTGGATTGTGCTGTCAATCACAGCGCCCTGTCTTTTGGCTGCTTACTAATACAGATGCCATATTGTCCCTCACACAATTGCCTTCATAGTCGAACACATGGATTTTACAATCAAGAAATATTTTTTGGGGGGTTGGGGGTGCTGCTCAGAGTCAAACACATGCAAGTTAATCTCTGTTTCGCTGGCTTCACTAAGAAGCATTTCACTCCCACGCATAGCTGGTTATATTACCCATTTGCTGGTGGACTAAGATACTGCTATTAGAGTGAAGAATTTAGGGATAATGTGGGGAGTTCTGAAGATGTGGGTTTGCTACCCCCCATTTTGTGTGAGTAAAATTCAGCCCATGAACATCAGTCATTTTGAGATTATAGAGAAATTTGTGCTATATTTGCTATGGAAATCTGTAGCTGCATTTAGTGAAGAGTCAAATGATTTATCCGGCCACCTGCTGTGCATGACTACACATCATTTATTTTAGTGGCTGTGGTCAAATTCAAGTTGATCATCTGCATAGAGTGAGAGTCTTCAACTGTGCTACTGTTTCAAGGGAAGAGTGAATTACCTGCATGGGAAGGAGCAAGGGCCACAAGTAAGCACCAACTAGATAGCCAACTGTATTATTGTGCATTTACATGTTTAAAGGACATGGGTGTGGTACAGTGTGTTTGAACTGTCTAAAATGTTGTGAACTTATTGCACAACCTGTCTAAAGAGTTAAACTGCTAAGGGAAGTACTGCTGCAGACAGAGAGTATTACATCCAAGTCATGTTCTTGTTTTTTCTAGTGAAATGTAATATAATCCTGGTAGAGTCTAGTATATAGGCTTCAGTTCAAGTACCTGTTGTGCAATCAAAGCAACTAGAGCAAATAGAGAGCAAGAGATACCTCATTTATAGGCACTAAGTGAGAGGTAAAGGTAGTAGTGCAAGGGAAATTAGCAGAATTACTGTGCAAACTTTTAGCATTCTAATATTCAAGTAATTGTTGCCTATTATTTTACGTTGACTTGTTTTATTCACTGTCATTATTTCATGTTAAAGTATATATTTGCTATAATACATAGAAAAGTAGTTGCTGCGCAATCATCATCTAATAAATGTGACAGCTGATGTTAAATCACTGTACACTTTTATTAAATAGGAACACTGTTTAAATGAGGTAAAAAAAAAATTCTCGAGGACACTAAAATGCATAATGATCTAAAACAACTAATCAAAGAGGGCATTTGGTTAATGTTAAATAATAATTACTTCTTTTTTAAAAGTGACTATTATATGTAGTTAACAGGGACTGCTATGGGAAGCAAGTTCGCCCCAAGCTATGCAAATCTCTTTATGGCCTACTGGGAACAACAATCAGTATGGAATGGGCATAGCTTTGGGTCAAGCTTGATAATGTGGAATCGCTATAAATCAATGATATAATTAGGATACGGAAGGGTAATAGAAACAAATTAAAAAAAAATTGTGATTTCCTCAATCATAATCTCTATAAAATTGAACTCACTTTTGAAATTAGTGATAAGCAGATTAATCTCGTAGATCTAACTATATTTGTAGAGAATGGTAAAATTAATACAGTAAATTACAATAAACCAACAGATTCAAACTCATATATCCCGGCAAGCAGCCATCAACATACAAATTGGTCGAAAGGAATACCAAGCAGTCAGTTTAGACGTTTTAAATGAAATTGTACGGATGAGGATAAATATACTATACTGTAATACTACAAGCCAATAATATGAAAAAACAATTTATTCAGAAAGGGTATAATAAAAGAATAGTAGAACATTCTTTGGATGAAGTCAGTAAAATGAATAGAGATAAACTGTTTCAACCAAAAAAGAAAGAAAAGAACCAAGAATATAATATAGCATGTATAACTCAAATAAACAACATAAAATAATAGAAATGATTTTTAAAATACATTGGAACCTTCTTTTGAAAGACGCAATTTATTACCAAAATGCCCAAAATGTATCTACCGGAGATCATTAAAATTAAAAAATCATTTAATCAAAAACACATATAAGGAGAATCATCAAAGAACCTCAAAAGTAAATAAAGGTTTTTATGGATGCCGTTCTTGTCCAAATAAAGCAAATAAGATTTCAGATTTTTTTTTTCCCAAAAAGGAAAAACTTACAAAATAAATGCATATATCACATGTAATACAATAAATGTACTTTACTTTTTGCATTGTAAATGTGGTTACCAGTATATTGGGAAAACGAAACGTCCCTTGAAAGTCAGACTTGCAGAGCATGTCCGTAATATTAATAAAGGTCTTAAGATCCACACATTATCAGATCATTTTAATAAAATACATGACTGCCCCGTAGAGGGTTTAGTTTTATTTTTAGGAATAGATTATGTGGAAAAAAATTAGTAGAAAGAAGAGGTTACATCAGATTTAGCCAAAAGTGAAACGAGTTGGATTTACTGCCTACAAACATTAAAACTTAATGTTTAACATTGTTTCACTGCTGCTTAGAACGTTCTATACAACATATTTTAAAACCAAAGAGTAAACAGCAAGAGAAAAAGCACCATAATGATGTCATAAACATTAAGTGAAATCCAAGTAGTTACAATATATTAATGATTTACAAAATCACCACAAGATGTCACTATAGAGCATAGTATTTTACCTTAACAAAGTAGCATATGAAAAAGTCTAAAGGGTAAATGTATCAACCTGCGGTTATATAAAATAACAAATATTCAGCAATTTTGCCAGCATGATTTAAAAAGGCAATTTTATTAAATGCAAAACCTGAGTTTGGGGTTTGGAAAATGTTTATATTACAGATGCTGGGTTTTGCCTTTACCAAAATTGCCTTCTTAAATCATACCTGCAAAACAGAAGGTTGATACAGTTACCCCTAAATACTCTATCTGAGCCACAATCACACCACAAATCAGTTTACATTTTTAAAACCATGGATGCAAAAATTGAACTTGAGAAATGGCTTCACAGAAATATTATAGTGAGATCCGCAAGGTTTAGTTGCTGGGAGGTGAACCTGTAAACAGAACAGAAAATAAAAATGAGTGTGGAGCATTGAAGTCACATCAGTTTATCTAAGCCCTTGGGGGCAACACAATAGATGATACTAATTCACCACTTGGGTACATTATTTGCTATTATTATTGTCATTTGGCTTGTTAAGCTGGGTACACACTACAAAAATTTCAACCAACTTTTTATCCCGAGCGATTTTACATGCAATCGATGTTCCGATCGCTCGGTCCATGGACTGCATACACACTAGCCTTGTTTAGGAAAATAAAGGGAAGAGTGGACGTACCGTTAGCGACTTTTTACAGCCATGTTGTAGTGAGCAATGACTGTAATTTCATACTCACTGTTGTGGATAGGTCTGCAGTTTATACACACTACACAGCGGAAACGAGATTGGAACGAAAATATTAAACGGTACGACCAACCAAATGAGGCGACAATTGTCCATTTGGGCAGACTTTCGACCATCGTGTCACTGCACACACTGACCCGACTTTTGAACGAGCGGTCGTTTGTCTGCCGATTTAGCCGATTATTGGATGAAAACTGTGTAGTGTATACCCAGCTTTAGGCTCCACAGTGCTCTGCAGCGCCAGCTAGTGGGGAAAAGAGAGAATACATAAAACAGAAATGCAAATGTGAAAACAAAAGAGAGGAAGAGTTCTCGTAGGAGAGATTCTATACTATTAAGCTGATATAAGAGGAGCTAGTGCGGCTCAGAGTGGAGATTGGAGGCTCAATTAGAGTTGGACGCATTTGTGCTAACAGTGCAGACGCACATGTGGTGCACAAAATGTGCTTTTACATGTGTATTTTCATGTGCTCGCATCTCGAGTTATGCCCAACGGAAAATCATTAGCTATTGCACCATGTTAGTACTGACCAGAGCCTGTCAGTCATAACAGGGCTCCGTGAGGAGCAGTCTGCAGCCTCTTTATGGTTTGTTGTTCTTGAGGATTAGTAGCCTTAAGAGGATTCCCAGCATGGACTTAGAAGTGTAATACAATGGTAAATGAGGGTGTCGAGGGTCTTTATTTAAGTAAAAGATGTGAATCACGATGTGTGTTTGTCTTTTAACAGTCTTTTATTTCTGAGGCACTACAGGTCCTTTTTTGCCTTTGATCAAACTTATTAGCGAAACTCGCGTCTGCGTTTCTGTGCACGCTGTTCTCACCAGTGCTAATTTCTGTCCATAATCCTATTTATGCAATACGAGTTTAAGGTAAAGGCAGCTGTTTCTCTGTGGTTCAGATATCAGTATCTCTCAATCTGGGAGCATGTGTTTCAGACATTATACTGCGGGCTTTAATGTTTAACCATTATATTTAGGAGCTCTATTCCGAAAGTGTCTGATTATCAGTAACATTTGGCGCTCATGCCAGCAGTATTGGGCTCTGATTTGTGAGGTGTCAATTTATTATATCAGACACCATCGTTAACATCAGGGCGACCTAGTCTGGGAGAGTCTGACCTTTAACACTATATTACGATACTCATACTAGGAATAGAAGATTACAATTTCTGTTTATAAATGGAGGTTACTCTCTATCTCTAGTATGTCACATGAGCTGCCTTGACCTATTGTAGGTTATACTATACTGCTCAACAATAAAATATAAACAAAAAGGGGGGATATTATTTATTATTGGATATGAACAGAATTAACTGGCATTTGAGCAGTTCAATATAATAACAAAACCAAATAAAAGGAATATTCAAATATTTATAAATATTTATATCAACAGCAGCACAGTCTAGCATTTAATTGCTAGTTTTAACAGTATTTGATTAACTTTTTCAATTTCTTTACTTGTGGTCTTATTATTTCACTAATTACATTGATATTGAATGCCCCATGAGTGCCCAACTACAATTATTCATTTTCTCTTTTAAGTGCTGCACTACAGGTCAAGGATGCCAGGACATGGTGTGCTCCAGGGGTGTCCACCTCTAAGTATAGAACAATTACATGAACACATACGTGCCATGCCTAGCCTACCTTTACACGCCCCCTTCACTCCCTCATTCCACCTCTTCAGATACAAGGAGGCACAAGTCAGGGATATGCAACCAGTGTAATATGGACAAGGGCAAGGAGAGACATTTTTCCGCACATGTGCAGAAGAACAGAAAGTAAATAATGCTGTAAAACAGGGCACATATCCAACTCAAAATGACCCCCTGGGACACTACCAGTGTGAGTAGTGAGGTGAAGGCTCATTTATGAATGTGCAAAAGAGACATTGTGCGGTTATATGTGTGAACACATTGATTTGCAGCCTAAGACATTCTGCAAATCTATGTGTCAAGGTTTCCAACATACGATGGGAGACGTTGTGCGGATTAGGACGTTCTTTGCAGGAATACTCCTACGCTTTGTTTTGTTTAGCAGGATTAGAGAAGCCACTTAAAAGTGTGCCCTGGACTTTTTGCATGGTGCAATAATAACATTCAATATTTCTACAAGGTCAACAGTAGCAGTATATCATATACAAGTTAACCCGTGCATGATACTCATGCATTCTAGTCAAATCTAGCTACTTAAGGTGTTAAAAAGGTTCTTGTCATCTTCATCGCCACACACACACGCCGCTAGGCTTTTATATATTAGATAATGCTAAGAATTTAGTAGGTCAGTGTAGTATATAACTCCGCCCAGCAGGTGGCGCTGCAGCTTGAGTACTCTGTCACCCGGTAGTTTTTTCCACACACACACACACACACACACACACACACACACACACACTAACACACGCCGCTAGGCTTTTATATATTAGATGTGTATTTACACAACACTAAAAGTAACTTTTTATCTTATAGAGCAAATTTATTTCCCTATTCTCATACAATATAAACATAATTTACCTTTTACATCATTCACAAAGGAAATATAGCATGTGTAGTACTAACACACAATCCCTGCTCTCATTAGTACCTTCTCCAGGCTGGATCACATTCTCTTTCTGCTCAGAAGACTTGTGCAACACACAGGGCGACCAGTGTTGTTATCCCCATGAGAAGAGTGGTCCTGGGTCTGACTGCAGAGTTGCAGAGATCGGTGAAGCAACATGTAGCTCCAGTTGCATTACACATAGATTGCGATGCACAAGAACGCCCATATACTGCAGATATGACATGACAAAATGAAACATTTCTTTAGGTATTTGAGTGTTGGATTATTTATCATAGTAACAAATTGGATGTATGAACATTAGTTTATTTAGAGATGTGTTATACACTTCGACATCCAATAAAGTTCATATCAATGAAGATAATTTCAGGAGGATATTTGCAGGACTCTGTTCAGATCAATGTAGATACCTGCTTGGTACATGAAACGTGCACAGGTACAGTGTCGGACTGGGGCATGAAGGGCCCACCGGGGGACTGCAACGCTAGGGGCCCACCAGAGGGGGTGTGGCCAGCCATCATAGAGGCGAGACCAGACACTAAAGGGAGAGTGGTCAGCCCACGAAGGACAGCTAGCACCATAGTGTAGTATATAAAGAATGTAGTGTGCTCATCCTTCTCTTTTAAAATGACAGGCTGACTGTGCACTTATTATTCCAAGTGTAATGCTAATAATAAAATTTGTATTCTTTTATCTTGAATACAATTTGTATTTTTCTATATCTTGTATTAGGCTGTGAGCAAGAGGCTCGGTTCAATTAGTGGGATAACATTTAATGTTAGTTTTATCACAATTTATTGAATCCTGGTTAAAATACATAAAAATACATTAATATAGACAAATAAAATACTCCAATTAAACCACAGTATTTATATTATGAGGCATTGATTTCTATATACATACATATGGTATGGCATCAATTGAACATACATAAAAAAAAAAAATCAGACAAACCTAGGTATATAGACCTGGACTAGTCTAGCTACTGGGAGGCAAATGGCAGTGGGTATAAATGCTGCATTGATCCAGATATAACACAGTCACTGATATCTCAATAAAATAATGTTCATAGCACACAAGTCCAGTAGATGGGAATTGGTATTTCTTTAAGTCTCTGCTAGTGCAATATAAATATTCAGATCACTGTCCACATATATCACATGGTTATTGCTGCGATGCTTTCAAATTTAACTTTGTTTACTTGCAGTTTTGATGTATATAGAGATGGTGGCCGGGTACCCAGTGTGCTGAAATCAGAGGATGTTTCTCGTGGTCCGTGCTTGTTACTGTTGGAGAGGAAGGTGCCTGCGTTCCACTGTGGAACGCATCTGTCCCTTCCTGTTCTCGCGTATGTCCAAAAGATGAATGGTATGCAAGTCGGGAGTCAGCTGTTTTCTTAGCTCCTCCCATACAACGGAGGGGGCGTGGCTATAATGTGGCAGGGCCTACCGGTGGATAGTCCTGCTGCCCTGCAGGCCAGTCCGAGCCTGCACAGGTATGTGGTATCCATTGAACTGATGAATTAATGAATAATGAAATAAAAATGTATTTGTGTTTTAGCTCTTGTTTCTTCCTTGTTTCCTTGTTTAATAACCATATTAGAAAGCTGTGTTAGTTTTCTTTTTCTCATATTTAGAATTAAGGCTACAATCAATTAAGCAAAAGTTAAGGCCCAAAAGTACAGCAGATAAAAGTATTGCCCACATGCCTTTATTACCAATTCCTTATTCTGTCTAGATAATTATCAGACAGGACCCGCCTCTAATTAAAATCTCTAAAAAGTAGCACAAGAAAAAGGGCTTGGTTTCTCATGATGTAAAATCTGGCAGCACATACAAGACAAACCTAGGTCATCCTGCTTCTCATGTGAATGGTAACGCAACTTTAACATCACCTTTTTAAAGCTATATTGTCACCTAATTGCTAAATTGTACTTCCCCACATGAAAGCCCCAGCGGCCGCTCCCTGCACCAGTTTTTCTCCATTTCTGTGATATAGAACTGGCAAAACCTTTAAGCTGACCATTTAAAATTGGCTTTGGCGGGAGTGTGTGAGCAGGAGGACCAATCAGAAGCCACAATCTCTGTGAGAATCTGAATCAAAATGTTCACAGCAGAGTACAGAGTATTGCAGGAGATGAATGTGCCGATGTGTATATGAATTAAAACTCTGAATTCCTGCATACACAGTACTATTCAATTATAAAGGTCCTGATTCAAGTCCATATGTAGGTTCATGTGTGTAGAGTAACTTACGTGAATTCGTTCTGCGCATGCCCAGAGAACAAAGTCATGCAACTGTACGCACTTTCATTCATATCCTCACGCATCTCACCCCTTAGGACTTGAGAGGCGGTTTTAAAGCGGCGATACCCACAACCCACACCATGTATAATACACTACAAATGTGGGGTCTGAGTATTGCCGCTTTAAAACCGTCCTTTTCACTCTGTCTATAGAAAATGGCAGAATTTACTACTGTCCCTATTCAGGACATTCGGATCTTACATGCGGCACTCATTGAAACCTTCAGTTAAAGTTATAATCTGTAATATAGTAAGTAGGCTTTTTATTAGTATCGATGTTATACCAATCGTTATGCTGGGGTCGTTTAAAACTACCGTATTTCCCCATGTATAAGACGCACCTTTTTCCCCAAAATTTTGGGTCTAATAACTGGGTGCGTCTTATACAGGGGTAGTAGCACTTACCCTGTCAGATGACTCCTCTGTCCGGTAGAGTCTTCTCTCCGTCTGATCCTGATGCTGGAAACCCGATTAAGGTCCTCTCTGCAATGTCCGGATG